>NC_053028.1:422038641-422128688 GCF_003073215.2 Triticum urartu
TCTTGGGTGTCCTTGAATATTACCTTATGGTGCCTTGGGCATCCCCAAGCTTACGGTCTTGCCACTCCTTATTCCTTAATCCATTGTGATCTCACTCAAAACTTGAAAACTTCAGCACACAAAACTCAACAGAAAACTCGTGAGACCCGTTAGTATAACAAGCAAATCATAAACTTTAGGTATTGTTGTAAACCCATTCATGTTTTATTATTGCATAATACCTACCGTATTCTAACTTCACCATGACTTATACCCCCCGATACAATCCATAGATTTATTAAAAAGAAGCAAATAATGCAATAAAATAGGATATGTCAAAATCAGAAAAGTCTGTAATTATCTGGCTAAGAGCAATACTTCTGTAACTCCAAAAATTCCGAAAAATTAGGACAACATGGGAAATTTGTATATCAATCATGTGTAAAATTTCAGAATTTTATCACATCCAGTGAATTTAAACAATTTTGCTCCTGGGTGCAAAAGATTCTATTTTCTCAAAGAATCAAATCAACCATCAACCAAATCATCCGAAAGGCTTTACTTGACACAAACACTAATTTAAACACGAAAACACAACCATAATAGTAGCATAATTGCGTGCGCACAAAAAACAGAAAAGAAACAAGAAAAATAAACATAGGTATTGGGTTGCCTCCCAACAAGCGCTATTGTTTTACGCCCCTAGCTAGGCATAATGCATAGTTGCAAGTGTTGTCATCTTTAGTTTTCACCACCCTAGTGGTACTTTTTTCAAAGCCAGGAGGCTCTTTACGCTTCCCACTATTTTCGGAAAATAAAGCAATTCTATTGTCCAAGGTATCTAGACGCTTATTGCAAATAGTGAGAAGATTATTCATGAGATTGAGGTTCCCACTAACATTTTTAAGAGGTTCACTAGATTTTTGTAACTCAACTAAATTTTCCTGCGTATCACCCAACTTCTCCAAGATTTGAATTCCCTATTGGGTGTAATTAAATTGTTTTTGTGGAGGTGGGGCTCCCACTATGCCTTCTACTATTTCATAGGCAATGTTGGCATCACTTTCAATAAAATTCCATTTCGTAGCAATGTCCAAAAGTTGTTTATTAGGCATGGTGAGCCCTATGTAAAAGTTTCAAAGAAATTTTTCATACCCCCTTCTATAGTGCAAACACGATAAGATTTCATCATCCTATACCAAGCATCTTTCAAATTTTCTCCTTGCTTTTGCTTGAAGTAAAGAACTTCGAAGTCTGGAGACAAAGGAGGGATAGTAATGCTGGTCATAGTGGCAAAACAGGCAAGCAAACAAGCAAACGAACAAGAAGGCAAGCAAAAGGGCAAACCAATAATATTTTTGTGTTTTTTGTAAAACTGTTTTAGAAGTGGGGGAGATGAAAACGAGAAGCAAATGGTAAATAAAAGTAAATGCAAGGAGATGAAAGTTTATGCGATGGTACTTGATAGGTTTTGGTGGTGTCTCCCCAGCAACGGTGCCAGAAATTCTTCCTGCTACTTGTGAGCTGTGTTGGGATTTCCTCGAAGAGGATATGATGAGGCAGTACAGTAGAGATAAGTATTTCCCTCGGTTAAAACCAAGGTTATCAATCCAGTAGGAGAACCACACAAGACCTCGTTGTAGGATCGTAAGTATGTCTAGAGGGGGTGACTAGACTACTTGACCAAATAAAATTCTAACATTTTCCCATTTTTAGTTGTGGGCAAATTTTAGCAAATCTAGCAAGTCAAGTATCACCCTAAACATGCAATTCTAAGAGTAAAGCAGCGGAAAGTAAAACATTGCTCATGTAAGTAAAGGAGGGGTTTGGAGATTTCAAATGCAATGAAGACATAATGATTTTTGGCGTGGTTCCAATAGGTGGTGCTATTGTATGTCCACGTTGATGGAGACTTCAACCCACGGAGGGTAACGGTTGTGCGAGTCCATGGAGGGCTCCACCCACAAAGGGTCCATGAAGAAGCAACCTTGTCTATTCCACCATGGCTTTCGTCCACGAAGGACTAGCCTCACTCGGGTAGATCTTCACGAAGTAGGCAATCTCCTTGCCCTTACAAACTCCTTGGTTCAACTCCACATGATCTTGGAGGCTCCTAAGTGACACCTAACCAATCTAGGAGACGCCACTTTCCAAAAGGTAATAGATGTTGTGTTGGTGATGAACTCCTTGCTCTTGTGCTTCAAGTGATAGTCTCCTCAACACTCAATCTCTCTCACATAGATTTGGCCTGGGTAGGAGAAGGATTTGAGTTGAAAGTAACTTGAAGAGGCTAGAAATCAAGTTTCAAATGGTAGGAATGGAATCTCTTGATCTTAACACACGAGTAGGTGGTTCTCTCTTAGAAAATGAATGGTGGAAGTTGTGTTTTGTTCTGATGGCTCTCTTAAAGAGTAAGTGGTGATGGAGGGGTATAAATAGGCAGCACCAAAAATCCAATCGCTACAAGCTTTTGACCCAACTCGGTGCCACCGATATGATAATCTCGGTGAGACTGCCTACTGCAAAAGACTTGCCGTTAGGCTTTTAGGTGAGACCGATTATACCAACTTGGTGGGACCGAAGTGCAATGGCTAGGGCAAAGTTGCGTATCGGTAATTTTGATTGATTCGTCTTGGTAATTCAAAAATGAAACAACTTCATTACAGAAGCTTGGCAAGGCCTTCTCGGTGGGACCGAGAACCAATTCGGTCAGACTGATTTGTTAGGGTTTTGGCTATGGCAATAGAAGGATCATCTCGGTGGGTCCGGAGTGGATTGTATCAGTGGGATCGGAGTGATGAATTAGGGTTTGGACAGATGTTTTTGGGAAAGTGATGTGGTTTTTTTAGGAATATCACTAAGCACTTTGAGCAACAACATCATGAACAATACCTCATCCCCTTTTGATAGTATTGGCTTTCCTAAGGGACTCAATGTGATCTTGGGTCACTAAACAATAAATGTAGAGACTCGGGGTAGCCGATTCTTGTTCTTCACATTTTGAGGGGTCCACATCCATTAGTCCATGCCATGCCAATCATTGATCTTTTCTGAAATCTATCATCAATGTTCATTAGATCAATGACATATATGTTGTTATTAATTACCAAAACCACCCAAGGATTAGTTGCACTTTTAATCTTCCCCTTTTTGGTAATTGATGGAAACATATGGATCAAAGATTCGACAAATGATATAATGAATGGAATACATCGTCGCTTTGAGAAGTATGTGATAAGCAAGATCTCCCCCTAAATTTGTGTGTTATTAAAAATTTGTGTTTGAATGCAAATGCACAATTGATTAGGATCATGGGTTACTCTTCCATGCCACATACATCTTGGTGGAGCGCTCAAAATGATATGACTGCAACAAAAATAGCACTGATCACCAAGTAAACAAGTGAATGATCATACAAGAGCATATGAAATGAATATCCAAGCAAGCATAGCATTAATGTACGGTATGATCAAGCACATGATAATGTAGTCTCATACAAGCATCAAGCAAAAGTATCTCAAAGCAGCACAAACCAAATTGTAGCAGAAACTCAAAGCAAATCAAGCAAGAAAACAACAAAGCACTAGCTCTCTCGAAGCCCTATGATATATACAAATTCTCCCCCTTTGGCAACAAGTACCAAAAAGTTAAAATAAGTACAGAACAAAATGTGGCTCTAGGCTTGATCTCCGGCAGCTCCTGGTGATGAAGTCCTCTAACTTGCAGCGCTGGTGTGCATCGATGTCGGAGTGGAGAGAAGTGCATCTGCAAATGCCTCAAATGAGGTCTTCTGAACCGGAGGAGTGGAGACTACAGGGGGCACTGAGGGGGCAACCGATGGTGTAGCTGCTGGAGCTGAGACTGTGGCTCTGGAAGGTACTGGTACCGCAACTGATCTGGGTATAGTCCAAAACTAAGTAGTTGTAGGAATTCCATCACCAGGGGTGTCCTCATCATCACTATAAAGCTCATGCCTTGGCTTCATTCACTTCCTTCTTGAGGCTCTCAATTGTGGACTGAACTTCTGTCACCTTGATATCTGGATCATGAAATTTAGTCTCTACAATCCTCTCAAAACTCTTCTGTTTCTTTGTGAGGTTGGCCAGACTCCGCTTGATCCTCCGAGTAGCTTGAATGAGATATTGCATTTGGTCGGTCTTGGTCTTAAGCAATGGAGCTGAGGAAGCACTGGGTGTTGAAGCCCTTGCAGCCTCTGTGCTTGCCTGTGTTGCGGCTGAGGTAGGATGGGATGGATCCATCGTCATGCTACTTCTTGAGCTCGCATTGGTTTTTCCCTTGAAGAGGAAAGGGTGATGTAGCAAAGTAGAGTAAGTATTTCCCTCAGTTTTGAGAACCAAGGTATGAATCCAGTAGGAGACAACGAACAAGTCACCGAATACCTGCACAAACAATCAAACAACTTGGACCCAGCGCGATAAAGGGGTTGTCAATCCCTTCATGGTTACTTGCAAAAGTGAGATCTGAGAGAGATAGATAAATGGTAAAGTAAATATTTTTGGTATTTTTGGTTTATAGATCGAAAAGTAAAATATTGCAAAAATAGTAGATCAGAAACTAATATGATGGAAAATAGAAGATTATATGATGGAAAATAGACCCGGGGGCCATAGGTTTCACTAGAGGCTTCTCTCAAGATAGAAAATATCACGGTGGGTGAACAAATTACTGCCGAGCAATTGATAGAAAAGCCCAAAGTTATGACGATATCTAAGGCAATGATCATGAATATAGGCATCACATCCGTGTCAAGTAGACCGAAACGATTCTGCGTCTACTACTATTACTCCACACATCGACCGCTATCCAGCATGCATCTAAAGTATTAAGTTCATAAAGAACGGAGTAATGCATTAAGTAAGATGACATGATGTAGAGGAATTAACTCAAACAATATGATGAAAACCCCATCTTTTTATCCTCGATGGCAACAATACAATACGTGCCTTGCTGCCCCTACTGTCACTGGGAAAGGACACCGCAAGATTGAACCCAAAGCTAAGCACTTCTCCCATTGCAAGAAAAACCAATCTAGTTGGCCAAACCAAACCGATAGTTCAAAGAGAATTACAAAGATATAAATCATGCATATAAGAATTCAGAGAAGATTCAAAAATATTCATAGATAAGTTGATCATAAATCCACAATTCATCGAATCTCGGCAAACACACCGCAAAACATATTACATCGAATAGATCTCCAAGAACATCAAGGAGAACATGGTATTGAGTATCAAAGAGAGAGAAGAAGCCATCTAGCTACTAGCTATGGACCCGTAAGTCTGAGGTAAACTACTCACGCTTCATCGGAAGGGCAATGGTGTTGATGTAGAAGCACTCCATGATGAATCCCCCTCCGGCAGGACACCAGAAAGGCCCCTAGATGGGATCTCACGGGTACAGAAGGTTGCGGCAGTGGAAAAGTGATTTCGTGCCTTTTTCTGATGGTTTTGGGGTATAAGAGTATATAGGCGAAAGAATTAGGTCGGTGGAGTCACGAGGGGCCCACAAGGGTGGGGGCACGCCCTACCCCCTGGGCGCGGCCTCCATCCTTGTGGCTGCCTCGTGGCTTCTCTGACTTGCACTCTAAGTCCTCTGGATGTCTTCTGGTCCAAGAAAAATCATCGTGAAAGTTTTGTTCCGTTTGGTATTCCTTTTCTGCGGAACTCTAAAACAAGGAAAAACAGAAACTGGCACTGGGCTCTAGGTTAATAGGTTAGTCCCAAAAATCATATAAAATAGCATATTAATGCATATAAAACATCCAAAACATTTAATATAATAGCATGGAGCAATCAAAAATTATAGATACATTGGAGACGTATTAAGCATCCCCAAGCTTAATTCCTGCTCGTGCTCGAGTAGGTAAATGTAAAAAAACAGAATATTTTCTTATACTAACAGAGCTTATGAGATTTTCTATTGAGTTTTGTGTTGTGAAGTTTTCAAGTTTTGGGTAAGGATTTGATGGACTATGGAATAAGGAGTGACAATAGCCTAAGCTTGGGGATGCCCAAGGCACCCCAAGGTAATATTCAAGGACAACCAAGAGCCTAAGCTTGGGATTCCCCGGAAGGCATTCCCTCTTTCGTCTTCGTCTATCGGTAACTTTACTCGAGGCTATATTTTTATTCACCACATGATATGTGTTTTGCTTGGAGCGTCTTGTATGATTTGAGTTTTTGATTTTTAGTTTGCCACAATCATCCTTACTATACACACCTTTTGAGAGAGACACGCACGAATCGTGATTTATTAGAATACTCTATGTGCTTCACTTATATCTTTTGAGCTAGGCAATTTTGCTCTATGTGCTTCACTTATATCTTTTAGAGCATGGCGGTGGTTTTATTTTATAGAAATTGGTGAACTCTCATGCTTCACTTATATTATTTTGGGAGTCTTTAAACAACATGTTAATTTGCTTTGGTTATAAATTTAGTCCTAATATGATAGGCATCCAAGAGGGCTATAATAAAAACTTACATATAAAGTGCATTGAATACTATGAGAAGTTTGATTCCTTATGATTGTTTTGAGATATGAAGATGGTGATATTAGAGTCATGCTAGTAAGTAATTGTGAATTTGAGAAATACTTGTGTTAAAGTTTGTGATTCCAATATCATGCACGTATGGTGAACCGTTATGTGATGAAGTCGGAGCATGATTTATTTTTTTATTGTCCTCCTTATGAGTGGCGGTAGGGGACAAGCGATGGTCCTTTCCTACCAATATATCCCCCTAGGAGCATGCGCGTAGTACTTTGTTTTGATAACTAATAGATTTTTGCAATAAGTATATGAGTTGTTTATGACTAATGTTGAGTCCATGGATTATACACACTCTCACCCTTCCACCGTTGCTAGCCTCTCTTGTGCCGCGCAATTTTCGCCGGTAACATAAACCCACCATTTACCTTCCTCAAAACAGCCACCATACCTACCTATTATGGCATTTCCATAGCCATGCCGAGATATATTGCCATGCAACTTTCCACTGTTCTATTTATTATGACACACATCATCATTGTCATATTGCTTTGCATGATCATTTAGTTGACATCGTATTTGTGGCAAAGCCACTGTTCATAATCCTTTCATACATGTCACTCTTGATTTATTGCACATCCTGGTACACCGCCAGAGGCATTCATATAGAGTCATATTTTGTTCTAGTATCGAGTTGTAATTCTTGAGTTGTAAGTAAATAGAAGTGTGATGATCTTCATTATTAAAGCATTGTCCCATGTGAGGAAAAAAAGAAAAGGCCCCCGGAAAATGAGAGAAAAGGAGAGAAGGGGCAATGTTACTATCCTTTTTCCACACTTGTGCTTCAAAGTAGCATCATGGTCTTCATGATAGAGAGTCTCCTATTTTGTCACTTTCATATAATAGTGGGAATTTATCATTATAGAACTTGGCTTGTATATTTCAATGATGGGCTTCCTCAAATTGCCCTAGGTCTTCATGAGAAAGCAAGTTGGATGCACACCCACTAGTTTTCTTTTTGAGCTTTCATAAACTTGTAGCTCTAGTGCATCCGTTGCATGGCAATCCCTACTCACTCACATTGATATCTATTTATGGGCGTCTCCATAGCCTGTTGATATGCCAAGTTGATGTGAGACTATCTCCCTCTTTTTGTCTTCTCCACAACCACCCTCTATTCCACCTATAGTACTATATCCATCGCTCACGCTCATGTATTGCGTGAAAGTCGAAAAAGTTTGACAACATAAAAGGTATGAAACAATTATTTGGCTTGTCATCGGGGTTGTGCATAATTTAAATATTTTGTGTGATGAAGATGGAGCATAGCCAGACTATATGATTTTGTAGGGATAAGCTTTCTTTGGCCATGTTATTTTGAGAAGACATAATTGCCTTATTAGTATGCTTGAAGTATTATTGTTTTTATGTCAATATTAAACTTTTGTTTTGAATCATATGGATCTGAACATTCATGCCACAATAAAGATATTACATGGATAAATATGTTAGGTAGCATTTCACATCAAATAAATCACCACTTTGGTTACTGTTGTGAACTCATTCTTTATTTATATTTGTATAATATCTACTGTATTCCAACTTTTCCATGGTTCATACCCCCCTGTAGAGACCAGACCTCAAACAGTCTGATCTCTGTGCTCCGGTGTCATCCCTAGATCAGTAATGCTGACACCACACAGTACTCGGAGGATTTATAGCAGAGTAGCAATCACACACTTATTACATCGAGTGTCTCAAAAGAGAACTTATTACAATAAATATGGCTTAAGGCCATCTAATTACGATAACAGCGGAAGGCTTGGAAGATAAGTGAGTCCATCAACTCCAACGGCATCAGTGAGTATAGAACCACGACCTAAAACTCCTTAATCGTCGTCTGAAAAGTCTGCAACATTAACGTTGCAGCCCGAAAACGGGTCAGCACATGGAATATGCTGGCAAGGTAACACATAGAGAGTAGTGGAATGCAACAGCTATACTATATGCATATTTGGCTGGTGGAAAGCTCTATGATTACAGTTTTGCATAAAGCCAAATTTTCCCTACTTCAAAAGGAATAAATTTAATTACTATCATGGTGGTTGTTAAACATTGAGAATGGTTGACAGCATTCTCAATCCCAATTAAGCACCATCATTAACCCAACAACATTAAATTTAGAGTAACATGTTGAGATTCACATGATAATCCAGATACTAGATACTCAAGATGTCCATAACCGGGGACACGGCTAATCATGATTAGTTTGTTACACTCTGCAGAGGTTTGCGCACTTTTCCCCACAAGACTCGATCGCCTCCGTTGGATTTCTCGCACTACATGGTGTTTGAGAAACGGATGACCGAGACACAGTCTTTCAGAAGCGCTAGCACCTTATGATGGATAGACCGGTACACCTACTTTCCCCTACATCTGCTAGTCTACCCTGTAAGAGTTCGCACGACTTAATCAACTATGCCAGAGCCCATAATGGCTTGTGGCTGCACACGGAAGTTTCTAGTTTGAAAAATCTCATGATCCCTTTGAGCCTGGGTGGCAGTCCAAAAGAAAACAGGCAGGTCCTGGAATACCCAGGTGCCTCAATCCACCCACATGTGTGTTTAAGTTGCCACCTTAGATAAACCATTAATTATCAATCTCACATCTGTCATGGATTTCACTCACCCAATCCACGTCTACTAGCATAGCATGGCATAATAAGCAAACGTAGAAGTAACTCCCAAAGGTTTGATAATAAACAGGTAATAGGTACTACCTCATCTATTTCCCATCCCACAGTTTAATTAGATCCTAATCATGCAATGTGTGAAGATTGATCTAATGCAAAAAAACTGGGTTGTAGAAAAGGTATGATCAAAGTGTTACTTGCCTTGCTGATGATCCGTGAAACCTAACGATTCGAAGTAACAGGCGGCGCACTTCGGGTACTCTATCGCAGGCAAACAAACAAGCATACAATAAGTACTCATCTAATGCACAGGTAAAACTCAAATAAGAGATCTAACCAGAAGGTTCAACTTAAGAACTCCGGTTGGCAAAAAGAATCAAATCGAACGAAGCAAAGAAAGTCAAACGGCGAAAGAAAACAACTTCATTCTAGTAATCTGAACCTAAGTCAAATTTTACAGTAGCAAAAACTTGTTTAAGTTGATTATTCGGATAGAGGGTTTCGAGACGAAACTCCAGGCGCTTGAATCGCCTGATTCCGATAAACGAGCGAAAAGAAAAACTAAAACGAAAATCGGATCAGAAATCACGATCAGAAAATAACCGCGGAAAAATCCGAAGAAAAAGAAAAATGACGAACGGATTTTTTTTAAACGGCATGGATTTCGAGGTGCGGCGAACCTCGGGCGACGTGCGGCTCCGGCGGATCGGCGGCGGCGCAGCGCGGCGGCGGCGGGGCTGGGGCTGGGCGCGGCTAGGGTTTCGGGGCGGCTGGGCCTTCGGGCTGGCTTGCCCCGGCTTATAAAGGCCCCGGCCAGGCGGAGTCCTGGCCGAGTACGGCCCATAGTCGGTTCCGTTTTTTTTAAATAATTACGCTCAGAAGAAAAAAATAAAAAGAAATACTAAACGGACTCCAAAAATCCCGAAATAAATTTTCCCGGGCTTCTAAAATCAAGCCCGACAAAGTGAACATTTATTTGGGCCCTAAATGCAATTTTGAAAAACACGCATTTTTCCTAATTCAAATAAAACAACAAAAAAAACTCTAAAATAAAACTATTTGATTTTGTTTTATTAAATCCTCAATATTTCTATATTTTGGGAAAGTCATTTTATTCCCTCTCTCATATTTTTGTAATAGAAATAATTGATGATAAAATAAATAAAATAAATAAAATCAAATGATCCTATTCTCAAAATTTGAGAAAAACTCAAATATGAAAATAACGAAATCCCCAACTCTCTCTGTGGGTCCTTGAGTTGCTTAGAATTTTCTAGGATCAAAACCCAAAGCAAATAAAACATGATATGCATGATGATCTAATGTATAACATTCCAAATTGAAAATTTGGGATGTTACAAACCTACCCCCCTTAAGATGAATCTCACCCTCGAGATTCGGGTTGGCTAGAAAATAGGTGAGGGTGGTCTTTGAGCAAATCTTCCTCTCGTTCCCAGGTGGCTTCATCCTCCGTGTGGTGGCTCCACTAAACCTTGCAAAACTTGATAACTTTGCTGCGAGTAACTCGGCTGGCAAACTCGAGGATCTTAACTGGTTTCTCCTCGTAGGTCAAATCGTTATCCAACTGAATAGTTTCCAAAGGCACTGTGTCTCTCAATGGTATGTCAACCATCTCCGCGTGACACTTTTTTAACTGTGAAACGTGGAACACATCATGAATTCCTGACAATCCTTCGGGCAATTTCAACTTGTAGGCCACTTCTCCCATACGTTCCAAAATTCGATATGGTCCTACAAATTGTGGCGCTAACTTCCCTTTAACTCCAAAACGCTTTGTTCCCCGAAGTGGAGATACTCGAAGATAAGCTCTGTCTCCAACTTCGTAAACTGTCTCCTTGCGTTTAGAATCTGCATAACTCTTCTGTCTGGACTGGGCTACCTTGAGCCTATCGCGAATCAACTTCAGTTTCTGTTCAGACTCCTTAATCAAGTCAGGTCCAAACAACTGACGGTCTCCAACTTCGTCCCACGACAACGGTGTCCTGCACCTCCTTCCGTACAAAGCTTTGAAAGGGGCCATCTTCAAACTGGTTTGGTAACTGTTGTTGTAAGAGAACTCTGCATATGGCAAATTATCGTCCCAACTAGATCCATAATCTAGCGCACAAGCTCTCAGCATATTCTCCAAAATCTGATTGACTCTCTCGGTCTGTCCATCTGTCTGCGGATGAAAAGCTATACTGAATTCTAGCCTGGTTCCCAAAGTTTCGTGCAACTGCTTCCAGAACTTTGAGGTAAACTGGGTTCCTCTATCTGATAAGATTCAATAGGAGTCACATCAATCACTTTAAGATCTTCATCATTATTTTCATGGAAACTAGAAGAACACGTTCTTACAAACCAATCCTTTTTAGCACGCATCTTAGCGGTTCTTTCTTTGCACCCACCAATGGAAATTCTCGTAGCTCTGAGAGACTCATTGATATCATGCTTGGGTGGAATATATCTAAGTTTCAAAGAATCAACATCAAGAGAAATTATATCCACGTTCCTAGCCAAATCATCAATCTTGAGCAATTTTTCTTCAATCAAAGCATTGAAATTCTTTTGCGAATTCATAAATTATTTAACACTATTCTCAAAATCAAAGGACATCTTATTGTAATTTCCATAAGAATTTTTGTATGAATTACCATAATTATTAGAGGAATGACTAGGAAACGGCCTAAGAATAAAATTACCTCTATACGCGTTATTACCAAAAAAATCGTACCAATAAAACTCACACCCATAGATTCATTATTATTTTCAATCAAAGTAGACAAAGGCATACCATTAGGATCAATAGAAGCACTCTTGCTAGCAAATAATTTCATAAGCTCATCCATCTTTCCACTCAAAACATTAATCTCTTCAATCGCATGCACCTTTTTACTAGTGGAAGATCTTTCGGTATGCCATTGAGAATAATTAACCATAATATTATCTAGGAATTTAGTAGCTTCTCCTAAAGTAATTTCCATAAAAGTACCTCCTGCGGCTGAATCTAAAAGATTTCTAGAAGAAAAGTTCAACCCGGCATAAAAATTTTGTATAATCATCCATAAATTCAAACCATGAGTAGGGCAATTTTGTATCATCAATTTAATTCTCTCCCAAGATTGTGCAACATGCTCATGATCAAGTTGCTTAAAATTCATAATATAGTTCCTAAGTGGGCTGATCTTAACGGGAGGAAAATACTTGGAAATAAAAGCATCTTTACACTTATCCCATGAATCAATACTATTTTTAGGCAAAGATGAAAACCAAGTTTTAGCACAATCCCGAAGTGAGAACAAAAATAGCTTCAATTTAACAATATCATTATCCACATCTTTTTTTCTTTTGCATATCACACAAATCCATGAAATTATTAAGATGGGATGCGGCATCTTCACTTGGAAGGACGGAGAATTGATCTTTCATAACAAGATTCAGCAAAGCAACATTAATTTCACAAGATTTCACATTGGTAGCGGGAGCAATCGGGGTACTAATAAAATCATTGTTATTGGTATTGGAAAAGTCACACAATTTGGTATTCTCTTGAGCCATCGTGACAAAGCAAGCAATCCAACACACGAGCACACAAAAATCAAGCGAAGAAGATGAACGGAAGAGGGGCGACGAAAAGGCAAATCTTTTCGAAAATCGTTTTAGAAGTGGAGGAGAGGAAAATGAGAGGCGAGTGGCGAATAATGTAATGCGAGAGATGAGAGTTTATGATGGGTACTTGGTATGTCTTGACTTGTCGTAGATCTCCCCGGCAACGGCACCAGAAATTCTTCCTGCTACTTCTTGAGCTTGCATTGGTTTTTCCCTTGAAGAGGATGATACGTCTCCAACATATCTATAATTTTTGATTGTTCCATGTTGTTATATTATCAATCTTGGAGGTTTTATAATCATTTTATATCATTTTCTGGTACTAACCTATTGACATAGTGCCAAGTGCCAGTTGCTGTTTTTGCATGTTTTTTACATCGCAGAAAATCAATACCAAACGGAGTCCAAATGCCACAAAACTTTAGGGAGGTTTTTTATGGACCAGAAGACACCTAATGGGCCAAGGCTGCGCCTGGGGGTGCTCCAAGGAGAGCACAACCCACCAGGGCGCGCCAGGAGGCCCAGGCGCACCTTGGTGGGTGGTGCCCACCTCGGGTGCCCCTGGACCACCTCTTTGCTCTATACATACCCCAATGTTCCAGAAACCCTAGGGGAGTCGACGAAAATCAATTCCAGCCTCCACAGAGTCTAGAACCACCAGATCCAATCTAGAAACCATCACGGATGGGGTTCACCACCTCCATTGGTGCCTCTCCGATGACGCGTGAGTAGTTCTTTGTAGACCTTCGGGTTCGTAGTTAGTAGCTAAATAGCTTCCTCTCTCTCGTTTGATTCTCAATACAATGGTCTCTTGGAGATCCATATGATGTAACTCTTTTTCCGGTGTGTTTGTTGGGATCAGATGAACTTTGAGTTTATGATCAGATCTATCTTTTTATATCCATGAAAGTATTTGAGTTTCTTTGATCTCTTTTATGCATGATTGCTTATAGCCTCGTATTTCTTCTCCGATATTTGGGTTTTGTTTGGCCAACTTGATCTATTTATCTTGCAACGGGAAGAGGTGCTTTGTAGTGGGTTCGTTCTTACGGTGCTTGATCCCAGTGACAGAAGGGGAACCAACACGTATGTATTGTTGCTACTAAGGATAAAACGATGGGGTCTATCTCTACATAGATAGATCTTGTCTATATCATGTCATCGTTCTTATTGCATTACTCTGTTTCTCCATGAACTTAATACACTAGATGCATGCTGGATAGCGGTCGATGTATGGAGTAATAGTAGTAGATGCAGGCAGGAGTCGGTCTACTAATCTTGGATGTGATGCCTATATAATGATCATTGCCTAGATATCGTCATGAGTATTTGAAGTTCTATCGATTGCCCAACAGTAATTTGTTTACCCGTTGTTTGCTATTTTTCTCGAGAGAAGCCACTAGTGAAACCTATGGCCTCCGGGTCTCTTTCTCATATTATTTGCCTTTGCGATCTATTTTATTTGCCTTTTATTTTCAGATCTATTAAACCAAAAAATACAAAAATACCTTGCTGCAATTTATTTTATTTGGCGTTCTATCTATCAATATTTACAACTCTCTCACGTCTGTTTGCCCATCTTGGGGCGCCGTTACCCGAAAGGGATTGACAATTCCTTTTACATGTCGGGTTGCGAGTAGTTGTTATTTGTGTCCAGGTGTTGTTTACGTTGTGTTGCTTGGTTCTCCTACTGGTTCGATAACCTTGGTTTCATATCTGAGGGAAATACCTACCGCCACTGTGTTGCATCATCCCTTCCTCTTTGGGAAAATACCGACGTAGCTTCAAGTGGCATCAAAAGAAATTTCTGGCGCCGTTGCCGGGGAGGATCTTCAACATATACCAGGTTCCTAATCACAAATCTCATCTCCTCACAATTTACATTATTTACCATTTGCCTCTCGTTTCCTCTCCCCCACTTCACAAATATTTGGCGTTTTATTCGCCCCTCTTTTTCATTTGCCATTTTCTCGTCACATCTACCCTTTGCTTGCAATCATGAGTGACTTCGGTATGGCACCAACAGATGATGGCCTAACTCCTAAAATTGGACGTACGGGCAATCTGGATGCTAAAACTTTTATCTTAGGACAAGGGAACGTTATGAGAAAGGAACGTACCCAAGAAATTCTCAATTGTGTGGGAAATCTAAGTCTCAATGATGCTCCTATACTTAGAACCACTAGATATTATGCGGATGCTATTTCAGCACTAGTTCTGAAACTTGAAAGTAAATTTATCCGTACTCATCCTACTTTGCAGAGATTGTCTTTTGAGTTCCCCATTATAAAGAATCCTAAGGCTAAAACGTTGGCCACTCTCGTTCTTATGAATGAGTTTGACTATATCATACGGAAAGCTAGGGAAATCTTTGATTTTTATGGTATGAATCGTGAAAAGCCCGTGATAGATGAAATTCTTTACAATAGTGATTATGCGTTAAGAGATTTGCTTGGGGATAATAAAATCTTTGATGAGAATCTTAAAAAGGAAGTCCCCATTCTATATGTAATTCAACAAGTTTTCAATAATGTTAATCAACACTACTCTTGGATTTGCCAGAAATCAACGTGGTTATGATAATGGGAAACTTAATAATGCTAAGGTTTCTATGGATAATATGTTTTATGTTGTTTTTAAAAAACCCCATGATGAAAACACCTCTAAGGGAATTAAGAAAAATGGTAACATAACTTAGATCCTTGCTTTATGCCTAGCTAAGGGCGTAAAACTAAAGCGCTTGTTGGGAGGCAACCCAATGAATAAAATTTATTTTTGCTTTTTGCTTCCTGTTTTTGAGTGTCGGCACAATTATGATACTATTATGATTGTGTTTTTTGTGTTTTAATCAGTGTTTGATCTTGCTGAAAAAACAGAAACTTTTGCGCTTGCGAAAACAATTCTCATTTTTAACCAGAGAGCAATAAAATACCAATTCCTTTTGCAGTAGATAAATATACAAATTTCTCAGGTCGTCCTAATTTTCAGAGTTTTTGGAGTTACATAAGTATTCGAAACACCCAGATTACTACAGACTGTTCTGTTTTTGACAGATTCTGTTTTCTTTGCGTTGTGTGCTTGTATTGATGGCTCTATGGTTTTCTTTGATGAGTTTTTGCCATAGAAAAGTTGGAATACAGTAGATATAATGCAAGAACAAAATATGAATTGGATTGATACAATACTTATAGTAGTGATTTATTTTCTTATACTAACGGATCTCACGAAGGTTTTGTTGAGTTTTGTGTGATTGAATTTTTCAAGTTTTGGGTTATCCTATGATGGGTGAAGGAATAAGGAGTAAGAAGAGCCTAAGATTGGGGATGCCCCGGCATCCCCAGCAATTATCCAAAAGAGAGCAAGCAACTAAGCTTGCTCCCCGAGTGGCATCCCCTCTTTCTTCTAACGACCATTGGTATTTTACTCGAAGCTATTTTTATTCATCACATACTATGTGTTTTTCTTGGAGCATCTTGTATGATATGAGTATTTGATTGTTTTACTTTGTGTTTTTAAGTCTTGATTCCTTACTGGACACACCTATTTGAGAGAGCCAAAATTATGTCATGACTTGTTAGAATTGCTCTCTATGCTTCACTTAAATTTTTATGAGCTATGGACTTGCTCTAGTGCTTCACTTATGTCTTTTTGAGCACGATGTGCTTAGTATTTTGGAAGAAATGCTCTCTTGCTTCACTTAGATTTATTTGAGAGTTAGTAAATTTTTCAAGAAATTCTCTCTTGCTTCACTTAAATTAATTTGGGAGAAAGAAGAAAAAAATATTTATGCTCATGATCTTCACTTATATTTGTTTGAGCTTGCCAAAAGCAACAGATCAAAATTAGTTCCAAAGTGATAGATATCCAAGAAGGATATAATAAAAACTTTCATGAAGATCATTGGACAAAATAAACTTGATTCTTAGTAATAGTTTTGAGATGTGATGATGTGATATGTGAGTTATGTTGATGAGTAATTATGCTTTAGTAAGAATATTGGTGTTAAGGTTTGTGATTCCCTATGCAAGCACGAAAGTCAATAATTGTGCAATGAAATTATATCCTACTGGTGGTGCATTATTCGGTATTAATTATGCTTAATGCTCGCTTATGAGATTATTCGTTTCTTGGTTGGTCGCTTCTCAATATTTTGCTAGCCTTCATTTTGCACTAAGTATGATCACTACGTGTGCATCCAAAAACCTTTAAACCAGTTTTGCCACATGAGTCCACTATATCTACCTATATGCTGTATTCTTTTGCCGTTCTAAGCAAATTTGTATGTGCCATCTCTAATTTTCAAAACAAACTTCTCTTTTGTGTGTTCGTTTCGCTCGCGGAGCGGTGAGGGGTGGCTAGTATTTTCCATGCTAGATGTGTTATTCTTATGATGAGTGTTTATTCACTTGTCATTGCACGAGAGTAAGACAAAGGTATTAGGGATGCCCAATCCCGAAATGAAAAATGAATTTACTTTATGTTGTCAAATAATAAACTCCTTGGGAAGTGTTGGTATGGAGGGCAACCGTGGATACGGCTAGCCATGGAAAGTGAAAGTATGGTTGAAAAAGAAATAAACTTTATTTTCTGTTTGGGAACTGCCTATGATATATCTAGCATGGAAAGTGTTGGGAACTCTAAGTCATTTTCGTTGGTGGGATGGATACACCTCCCGAAAAAAATTTATCTCTAACTTTTTTGCTTTGAGCTCTGGTACCTCTACAAATCCCTACTTCCCTCTGTGAAGGGCCTTTCTTTTACTTTATGCATTTTCTATTTTTGAATTTGAGTCTCCATCTTCTCTTATAAAAGCACCAACTAGGAGGCACTATGATCGTACTTGAGCATTGGGTGTAGTTAATATGCGAGTGTGTTTCATGAATGGATCAATGATTGAGCATGATGGGCTAGGGATAGCTTATTTTAGCGTTGATATTTTGAAAGACATGGTTGCTTGTTGATATGCTTCAGTATTTAAGTTATCATGTCAAAACTAGAATATTTCTTTGAACAATATAAAAGTCCAAATGTCCATGCTATAAAGAAAAGAATATGATATGACATGACATGATAGGCAGCATTCCACATCAAAAATTCTGTTTTTATCACTTACCTACTCTAGGACGAGTAGGAGTTAAGCTTGAGGATGCTGATATGTCTCCAGCGTATCTATAATTTTTGATTGTTCCATGTTGTTATATTATCAATCTTGGATGTTTTATAATCATTTTATAGTCATTTTATATCAATTTTTGGTACTAACCTATTGACATAGTGCCAAGTGCCAGTTGCTGTTTTTTGCATGTTTTTTACATCACAAAAAATCAATACCAAACGGAGTCCAAATGCCACGAAACTTTACGGAGATTTTTTATGGACCAGAAGACACCTAATGGGCCAAGGCTGCGCCTGGGGGGTGCTCCGAGGAGAGCACAACCCACCAGGGCCCAGGCGCGCCCTGGTGGGTTGTGCCCACCTCGGGTGCCCCCCCCGAACCGCCTCTTTACTCTATAAATACCCCAATATTACAGAAACCATAGGGGAGTTGACGAAAATCAATTCCAGCCACCATAGAGTCTAGAACCACCAGATCCAATCTAGACACCATCACGAATGGGGTTCACCACCTCCATTGGTGCCTCTCCGATGATGCGTGAGTAGTTCTTTGTAGATCTTCGGGTCTGTAGTTAGTAGCTAGATGGATTCCGCTCTCTCGTTTGATTCTCAATACAATGGTCTCTTGGAGATCCATATGATGTAACTCTTTTTCCGGTGTGTTTGTTGGGATCGGATGAACTTTGAGTTCATGATCAAATTTTTTTTTTATATCCATGAAAGTATTTGAGTTTCTTTGGTCTCTTTTATGCATGATTGCTTATAGACTCGTATTTCTTCTCTGATATTTGGGTTTTGTTTGGCCAACTTGATCTATTTATCTTGCAACGGGAAGAGGTGCTTTGTAGTGGTTTCGATCTAACGGTGGTTGATCCCAGTGACAGAAGGGGAACTGACACGTATGTATCGTTGCTACTAAGGATAAAACGATGGGGTCTATCTCTACATAGATAGATCTTGTCTACATCATGTCATTGTTCTTATTGCATTACTTCGTTTCTCCATGAACTTAATACTCTAGATGCATGTTGGATAGCGGTCGATGTGTGGAGTAATAGTAGTAGATGCAGGCAGGAGTCGGTCTACTAATCTTGGACGTGATGCCTATATAATGATCATTGCCTGGATATCGTCATGAGTATTTGAAGTTCTATCAATTGCCCAGCTGTAATTTGTTTACCCACCGTTTGCTATTTTTCTTGAGAGAAGCCACTAGTGAAACCTACGGCCCCAGGGTCTCTTTCTCATATTATTTGCCTTTGCGATCTATTTTATTTGCATTTTATTTTCAGATCTATTAAAATAAAAATACAAAAATACCTTACTGCAATTTATTTTATTTGGCGTTCGATCTATCAATATTTACAACTCTCTCATGTCTGTTTGCCCAGCTTGGGGCGCTTCTACCCGAAAGGGATTGACAACCGCTTTTACACGTCGGGTTGCGAGTAGTTGTTATTTGTGTGCAGGTGTTGTTTATTGTGTTGCTTGGTTCTCTACTAGTTTGATAACCTTGGTTTCATATCTGAGGGAAACACCTACCGCCGTTGTGCTGCATCATCCCTTCCTCTTTGGGAAAATACCGACGTAGCTTCAAGAGATATCATAGGAAAGGATGATGCAGCAAAGTGGAGTAAGTATTTCCCTCAATTTTGAGAACCAAGGTATCAATCCAGTAGGAGACAACGAAGAAGTCACCGAATACCTACACAAACAATCAAACAACTTGCACCCAACGCGATAAAGGGGTTGTCAATCCCTTCACGATTACTTGCAAAAGTAAGATCTGAGATAGATAGATAAACGGTAAAGTAAATATTTTTTCTATTTTTGGTTTATAGATCGGAAAGTAAAAGATTGCAAAAATAGTAGATCGGCAACTAATATGATGGAAAATAGACCGGTGGGCCATAGGTTTCACTAGAGGCTTCTCTCAAGATAGAAAATATCATGGTGGGTGAACAAATTATTGCCGAGCAATTGATAGAAAAGCACAAAGTTATGACGATATCTAAGGCAACGATCATGAACATAGGCATCACGTCCGTGTCAAGTAGACCAAAACGATTCTGCATCTACTACTATTACTCCACACATCGACCGCTATCCAACATGCATCTAGAGTATTAAGTTCATAAAGAACGGAGTAACGCATTAAGCAAGATGACATGATGTAGAGGAATTAACTCAAACAATATGATGAAAACCCCATCTTTGTATCCTCGATGGCAACAATACAATACATGCCGTGCTGCCCCTACTATCACTGGGAAAGGACACCGCAAGATTGAACCCAAAGCTAAGCACTTCTCTCATTGCAAGAAAAACCAATCTAGTTGGCAAAACCAAACCGATATCTCAAAGAGAATTACAAAGATATCAAATCATGCATATAAGAATTCAGAGAAGATTCAAATAATATTCATAGATAAGCTGATCATAAATCCATAATTCATCGGATCTCGGCAAACACACCGCAAAAATTATTACATTGAATAGATCTCCAAGAACATCGAGGAGAACATGGTATTGAGAATCAAAGAGAGAGAAGAAGCCATCTAGCTACTAGCTATGGACCGGTAGGTCTGAGGTAAACTACTCACGCTTCATTGGAAGGGCGATGGTGTTGATGTAGAAGCCCTCCCTGATCGAATCCCCCTCCGGCAGGACGCCGAAAAAGGCCCCTAGATGGGATCTCATGGGTACAGAAGGTTGCGGCAGTGGGAAAGTGTTTTCATGGCTTTTTCGGATGGTTTTGGGGTATAAGAGTATATATAGGTGAAAGAATTAGGTCGGTGGAGTCACGAGGGGCTCACAAGGGTGGGGGCGTGCCATACCCCCCTGGGCGTGCCCTCCATCCTTGTGGCCGCCTCATAGCTTCTATGACTTGCACTCCAAGTCCTCTAGATATCTTCTGGTCCAAGAAAAATCATCGCGAAAGTTTTATTCCGTTTGGACTCTGTTTGGTATTCCTTTTCTGTGATACTCTAAAACAAGGAAAAAACAGAAACTGGCACTGGGCTCTAGGTTAATAGGTTAGTCCCAAAAACCATATAAAATAGCATATTAATGCATATAAAACATCCAAATTAGATAATATAATAGCATGGAACAATAAAAAATTATAGATACGTTGGAGATGTATCATGTCACGGTGTTGTCCTCAAGCTCTAGCCGAAGTGGCAAATGCTCATGATCCAATAGAAAGTTCTTGTTTGCACCCTTGGAGTTGATAAGAATCTGAATATGAGGGGCAACCCCACAAGATCTTTTCTGGTCAGCAGTTGTCCTCTTGATGATTTCAATAATGAGATCCATGACTTTGAACTTCTCATGTTGATCAATATAATGCAACATATTAATGGAGTGCCCTCGAATCATCCTCTCATCACCTGACTTGGGCATCAAAGTATGCCTCATGATAGTGTTGCGGATAGCAAGTCTTGCCAATAAGTGATAAATGGAGCCAGACTTGTGAGAGTCTTTGTACTTCTCACAGGTATCTTCATGTACATGTTAGCCATGGAATTGTGGTCCATCTTTGGCTTAGCATACACATCCATGTCATCTTCATGAGCTTCGGGGACACCAAGCAATGTGGCCCACTCAAGCACGCTAGACTGGTACTTCACTCCTTCAGTCATCTAGAGAATTCTTCCATTGGGATAGAAGTGAGTTATCGAGTAAAATTGCATGATCATCTCGTCGTTCCATGCTGTCACCTTCTTCCCAATGAATGCATCAACACCAACAATCATGAAATCCTCATGAACATGGTGGAAGTTGTCCTCATGCAGATCAATGTACTTCCAGTCCACCCACTTCATGTCACTGACTATGGACTCCTTATCAAGCAACACTGTCTTATAGAAATCTTGTTGTTCTTTGGTGTGGAAGCGATAATCTATAGCAGTCCTCCTTCTGATGAAATAGAGGTCTTCCTCTCTCCATTTCCTTCGTCCTTTGTCCTTCCTCTCCTTCATGTTTTCAGCAACTGGATGAGCATCATTATGTTCAGGCAATCTGGGTTTGACCTTCATGAGCACTGGGGCATTGTCTTCTTCCTCTTCTCTTTCAGGCACTGGGGCCTTGTTCTTCTCAGCAGCAGAGATGTTTTTTATGGTCTTCGCTCTGGCCTTGGAAGTAGTAGCCTTAGGCTTAGACCTGGAGGGGGTTAAACCCTTCATAGCATCAGCCATGAGCTTTGGTTGCTTGGTAGGAGGTTGATTAGCAACTGGCTCTTCCCCTTCTTCTTCTTCATGCTCATCCATGTCATCTCTCCTCATGGAGGTAGGTTTGAAGGTCACCTGAACTGACTCCTTCCTCACCCTCTTTTTGCCTACTACTTTGGCCATAGATTTCCTAGCTGCTGGCCTAGTACTTGCAACAGTACCATACTCCTTGGCAAGCACAACTTTCTTAGGCTTCTTTGAGGTGGTTTCCTTTTCAACAAACTCCTCATCTTTTTTTTCTTCTTGGCCCTGGTAGTTGCCTTTGGAAAATCTAGAGAACTCCTCTCTCCTGTTGGAAATATGCCCTAGAGGCAATAATAAAAGCATTATTATTATATTTCCTTGTTCATGATAATTGTCTTTATTCATGCTATAATTGTGTTATCCGGAAATCGTAACACATGTGTGAATAACAGACACAAACATGTCCCTAGTAAGCCTCTAGTTGACTAGCTCGTTGATCAACAGATAGTCATGGTTTCCTGACTATGGACATTGGATGTCATTGATAACGAGATCACATCATTAGGAGAATGATGTGATGGACAAGACCCAATCCTAAACATAGCATGAGATCATATAGTTCGTTTGCTAGAGTTTTTCCAATGTCAAGTATCTTTTCCTTAGACCATGAGATCGTGTAACTCCCGGATACCGTAAGAATGCTTTGGGTATACCAAACGTCACAACGTAACTGGGTGACTATAAAGGTAGACTACGGGTATCTCCGAAAGTGTCTGTTGGGTTGACATGGATCAAGACTGGGATTTGTCACTCCGTATGACGGAGAGGTATCGCTGGGCCCACTCGGTAATGCATCATCATAATGAGCTCAAAGTGACCAAGTGTCTGGTCACGGGATCATGCATTACGGTACGAGTAAAGTGACTTGCCGGTAACGAGATTGAACGAGGTATTGGGATACCGACGATCGAATCTCGGGCAAGTAACATATCGATTGACAAAGGGAATTGCATACGGGGTTGATTGAATCCTCGACATCGTGGTTCATCCGATGAGATCATCGTGGAGCATGTGGGAGCCAACATGGGTATCCAGATCCCGCTGTTGGTTATTGACCGGAGAGTCGTCTCGGTCATGTCTGCTTGTCTCCCGAACCCGTAGGGTCTACACACTTAAGGTTCGGTGACGCTAGGGTTGTGAAGATATGTATATGCAGTAACCCGAATATTGTTCGGAGTCTCGGATGAGATCCCGGACGTCACGAGGAGTTCCGGAATGGTCCGGAGGTAAAGAATTATATATAGGAAGTGCTGTTTCGGCCATCGGGACAAGTTTCGGGGTCACCGGTATTGTACCGGGACCACCGGAAGGGTCCCGGGGGTCCACCGGGTGGGGCCACCTCTCCCGGGGGGCCCCATGGGCTGAAGTGGGAGGGAACCCAGCCCAAAGTGGGCTGGGGCGCCACCCCCCGAGGGCCCATGCGCCTAGGGTTGGGGGGGAACCCTAAAGGGGGCGCCCCCTTGCTTGGGGGGCAAGCCCCCCACCCTTGGTCGCCGCCCCCCCCCCCTAGTAGATCCATCTACTAGGGCCGGCGCCCCCCCCCCCTTGGCACCCCTATATATAGTTGAGGAGAGGGGAGGACTTCATAGCTGAGCCTTGGCGCCTCCCTCTCTCCCCGTTACGTCTCTCCCTCGTAGTATAGGCGAAGCCCTGCTACTGTGACGCCCTGCATCCACCACCACGCCGTCGTGCTGCTGGATCTTCATCAACTTCTCCTCCTCCCCTTGCTGGATCAAGAAGGAGGAGACGTCTCCCGTCCCATACGTGTGTTGAACGCGGAGGTGCCGTCCGTTCGGCGCTTGGTCATCGGTGATTTGGATCACGTCGTGTTCGACTACATCATCACCGTTCTTTGAACGCTTCCGTGCGCGATCTACAAAGGTATGTAGATGCATCCGATGTCTCGTTGCTAGATGAACTCCTAGATGGATCTTGGTGAAACGAGTAGGAAATTTTTTGTTTTCTGCAACGTTCTCCAACATCTCCCTCATAGTAACTTTCTTTAAGACTAGAGCCTACACTTAGACCAACATCATGCTCCCCTGACTTGTTCTGACTGTCACTGCCATTTGAAACGATGGCACCTGTGAATTAGATTGGATAGACTGGAATGGATGAGCATCACAAAAACACAATATTTTGACAAAAAAATTGAGTAAAAACTGTAGTTTGGGGTTTTCACGGAAATGATTTCGGAAATTCCGAGTAGATAATTTCGGTAGCACCGCAGCGGTAATAGAGACTTGGCCACACAGACTCGGTCGGACCGAGGTGCGTTTCGGTCTCTCCGACAAGCTAGGGTTATACAAAAACCTTAGTCTCGAATTCACCCATCTGTACCACTCGGTGACACCGAGACGTACAATGTGCAATGGCTAGAGGCCAAATTGGTGAGTCCGATTCTCTCCACTCGGTCTGTCCGAGATAATTTCTGCGTAAGCCTAACCCTAAAATTTTCGCTCAAATCTATTTCTATGGAATTTTATGGAATAGAGATCCCAGTCCAAGGGAAATTTGCGGGGACAAGTACTCTAGTGCATAGAATCTAAAGTTTGAAGCACCAGGGGATCAAATCTCACCCTAACTCGGTGTAGATCCTCTACGGCGGGAACAACGGCGAAGAATGCCGTTGACAGTGACGGAATCCGGCGGCGAGGGTGTGCTGGAGACGAGAAGACGATCCAGGGATCATGGGCGACGACAATGATGGGGTGCAGGAGACGTAATTGTTGAGAAATTTCAACGTATGGTTCGCGCGATATATATATCCGTGAGCTGTCGATGAGACCGAGCAAAACAAATCGGTGGCACCGAGATGAGTAACTGCTATGAGCACATCAAATCAGTGATGCCGAGAATTTTAGATTGGTATCTCCAAGTTAGAAAAACATATCAGTTCAAGTGTTTTGGGTGAGACCGGATGGTTGTGAATTAGTCTATCCGAAAATCACTTAGGAGGTTTTGGAGGTCAACCCTAGTGAGATCGGTGGCTCCGAGTGCTCCTCACCTAGAGGGTCCAAAATTGACTTGTTCAAGTTTTTGTGATATAGCAAGAAAGAATTTAGACAAGTCGAGATAGATAGCTAGAGAAGGTACTTCGGCATTATTGTACATTCATTTGGCCAAACAAACCAAATGAATCAAACTACAAATGGATGTCCTTGAATGAGAATATGCATACCAACATGCTCACACAATAAGATAGCAAATGAAATATGTGTCAAACATCACAACCAATTCTAGCAGCTATCAAGCAATGGGCGATGATATAGTCATCTATATATGAGTATATTGACTGAGGAGCCAAGTGAGAACATTTGATCATAGGTCATACTTATCGTTTAAGCACAAGTGGGGTTACCACTTTTACATAAAGTATTAATGTGTTCACACCATTAGAGTTGCTTTAGCTCAAGTCTTAGAGCAAAGCTCCCCCTAGATGTGATATCCCCCCAAAGAGGGAAGAACTAACCTTGGGTTTTGTCGATGATGACTTCATGTAGATAGTGTAGATGTGGATGCTCAGTGTTGATGTAGTCCATCAAGAGTTGGGAGCAATCCTTGAGTTTTGCACTTCCAATACCTACATGGGTTAGTCCCACAAGGAACATACAAAGATATCCATAGCCATAGAGTGAAGTGCACATATGATGATATCCTGAATGCATTGAATACCTTGTCCCTTGTCTTACCAACAAGAGGGTTTGTGACTCCATGAACTAGTGCAAGATGTTGAAGTTGGTTGCACAAGTTCTTGCCAAAATAAATATGAGTGAAATTTGTTGGTAGAGTCACCCTCAGGAACTCTCTAGTTCTTCTTCTTTGGGACCCACATCAATTTTATGGGAATCCTTGGAGTTGTAGTTGAACTTGATGAAGTCTAGGGAACCCACTTGACCATGGCTTGAGGTGTTTCTTCAAATGAGTCAATCTCTTCTTGAAGCTTGTCTTGGCCTTTTAGCTTGTGGTTTTGTGGTGGAAGATCATCTTGAGCTTGTGTTCCCTCAAAAGAAGTGGGGTCATACTTCTCCTATTGAGGAACAAACTTCTTCTTGGGATATTGATCTCCTTCCCATTCAACTTCATTGGCATTGAACTTTCGTTCAAAACCAATACCTTGATTCTTCCGTTGTCTTCCTTGCTTGCGTACAATATCCTCAAATTGCTTACTCCTAGCAATACTCTTGTAAACACCTTTCTCTATAATTCTTTTCAATAAATCACTACTGTAGGATGATGCTAACACGACACTACAATCAGAGACCCTTCGACGAAACTGTGTGCGATGCAATAATCGCAAACGGTGATGTAAAAAACCATCAAAAATATGCAAAACATTTGCGATGATGGATGCATCAAACACGGTTCAGAATTTAGTTGCGTGTGCGATGAGGGGCATACGATTCAGTTCAATGAACTGTTTACGATGAGGCAGAAGAACAGAAATGGGCAGCCAGATGAAGGTGTGTGCGATATACGGCATACGTTCACTCGGATGAACTATTCATGATTAGGCGGAACAAAAGAAATGGTCAGTCAGATCATGGTGTGTGCAATAGAGGGCAAACAGTTCACTCGAATGAACTGTTTGCATTGAGCCAAGATAACAAAAACGGTTCAATTTAACAAGATGTTTGTGGTACGCGGTAAACAGGTCTGTAATCAGAAATGTGTGCGAAGACCGATAATAACACAGACGATTGCTGCTAATAAGACGTGTGTGTTGTGCGTTAGGATTGCATACAGAAAAACAACATATATATAGGGGTGGGCTATTTATAGCCAGGAGGCAACCCGACCTGATTTGTCCGAAATGACCCTGGGTCACTAAGGAACCGACACGTGTCCAACTGTCGGATTTCAAACACACACGACAGCTTGACTTGGGCTACAAGTAAAGCTGACTCATCTAGCTCTGGATAAGATTTGCTCTCATTGTCTTCGCTCGAATACATAGGATTTTGGTTGAGCACCACTTCAGTCACTCTGACTTTGTTCACTTGGACCCCACTTAACAGTACGGTGGTTCCTATGACTCAAAGAAGAAAAGGAACTACGAAACAACTATGTCTTCGCACTACATAGGCTTCACATGAATGTCTTCTCATGTCATACTCTTCACTGTGAATGTCTTCACAAACCACCATTGTCTTCACACATTTTTAGGGGTCATCTCTGGTAGGTAAACCGAATCAATCAGGGACTACTACCTATGTTATCCTGCAATTCTCACAAACACATTAGTCCCTCAACCAAGTTTGTCTTCAATACTCTAAAACCAACTAGGGTGGCACTAGATGCACTTATAGTTGGATTAACTTTGTCTACATCATGTCATCTTGCTCAAGGCATTACTCTGTTTTTTATGAACTTAATACTCTAGATGCATGCTGGATAGCGGTCAATGGGTGGAGTAATAGTACTAGATGCAGACGGGAGTTGATCTACTTGTCTCGGACATGATGCCTATATACATGATCATTGTCTTGAATATCATCATAACTATGCACTTTTCTATCAATTGCCCAACAGTAATTTGTTTACCCACCGTATGATTTTTGTTCGAGAGAGAAGCCTCTAGTGAAAACTATGGCCCCCGGGTCTACTTATATCATATATAAAATCCAAAAATACCTTGCTGCAATTTATTTACCATTATTTTATTTTATGTATCTATCACTATGAGATTTGATCCTTGCAAATAACCACCAAGGGGATTGACAACCCCCTTGATCGTGTTGGGTGCAAGTATTTACTCTTTTGCGTGTAGGTGCTATTAACGAGGTTTCGTGCGGTTCCCCTACCGGATTGATAACCTTGTTTCTTAACTGAGGGAAATACTTATCTCTATTGTACTGCATCATCCTCTCATCTTCGAGGAAATCCCAACCCAGCTCACAAGTAGCACTGGGTAAAACATTGTGTCCCTCTTTGTCCTATTACCATTATGCCAAGATCACCAACTCGGGACCCCCTACTTGAGGTCCATCGGATTCAACTCCGACGCCACCCAACTATGTAGCATATTGATTTCATTGAGCTTCATAATATTGCCCTTCGGTTTGATATTCTGGTGGATGTACTTGACTAGCTGTAGCATTGATAAATAGCCGAGTGACACTATTATATGTGTTGGAGGGGAATACATGGGAGCACCCACAAGAGAAAAATATTCATCAATGGTAAAACCTAGGGTACGTGCTTGGATATGGCTTCCAATATTTGATGGTGTCAGTCTAAATTGGGAGTGAATAGGAAGATCTTGGTTTCCGACCATGTTTGTGATAATATGTAGGTTAATAATGGATGTGCAAGTAAAACTTATGTTACTCAAGGAATGCCAATAAAAGGTACAATATTTTGTAAATCAAATGCAACATTAAGTTTCCTGGTGATTTGAGGAAGAATATGCATGGCAATATTATATATAGTAATACGGGGTGAAGAGAGAGGTATGGGTATACCGACACACAAAGGAACGGTTCTATGTGGAGCAACTGCCTCAGAAGTGATGGCGGACACATGCACCAAGGTTCAGATCATGGTGGATAGATTAGAATGAGAAGTGTCTAAACTACTGGCTAAGCTATTTGAGCTCAAGGACTTGCATATCGAAGTGAATCACATGAGATCTAAGATGGTTTAAGTGTACATTACTTTATGAGATCTAAGGTTAGTTATTCATAAAGTAATGTACACTTATTCATAAAGTAATGTACACTTAAACCATTCATAAAGTTTCAAAGCGTATAAACGGATAAAGCCCAGTAAGCCTTTTTCTCTGCAGTCCCTAGCAAAGTGGCCCAGTTGACCGTACGCATAGCACTGGAATAAGCCATTTGAAAAAACATGATTGCCGCCCTCCGAAACCATTGCGGGAACCTCTCCCGAGGTATTATGATTCACCATCAAGGGCTCATTATTTCTCAATTCCACATTATTACTAGATTCCGGATTATTCGCCAGACGTGAAAAAACAGATGGCCGACGTTGATCGCCGGACGCGCTGCCGGCGGCAGATCTTGAGCGCGATCCACTAGTAACCAAAGTCCAGGAACCAACTTCTTTACGATAAAAAAGTTGTTCCTCCCGAATCCAGTTGGGTCCCCTAGCACCCCAAAGACTAAAAACCAATTCAAAGTCCTTTTCCACAACACGGCCTTGGTTGTAGATTTCAAAACCAACTGCCTTAGAGGCAACCGAGAACTTAAAAGATCTATCCTTTAGATGATGAATATGAAAACCTTGGGGATACCCACCAAAACATGATTGAAGAGCAATGCTAATAGTGTGACAATCCAACCGAAAGCGAGCACGACGGAAAGAAACCACTAAAGTGAACTCCCACTGGAGAAAACCCGGAGAAAACACCACCGGATGACCAAACTTTTGCCTCATCGAACATTGAAACTCTTTACCTCAAGCAAAGTTGAGCGTGGGTGGATCCATGTGTTGGAAATATGCCCTAAAGGCAATAATAAAATGGTTATTATTATATTTCTTTGTTCATGATAATTGTCTATTGTTCATGCTATAATTGTGTTATCCGGAAATCGTAATACATGTGTGAATACATAGACCACGACACGTCCCTAGTGAGCCTCTAGTTGACTAGCTCGTTGATCAAAAGATAGTCATGGTTTCCTGACTATGGACATTGGATGTCGTTGATAACGGGATCACATCATTAGGAGAATGATGTGATGGACAAGACCCAATCCTAAGCATAGCTCAAAGATCATGTAGTTCATTTGCTGTA
The DNA here is from genome assembly GCF_003073215.2 of Triticum urartu. Lineage (NCBI taxonomy): Eukaryota > Viridiplantae > Streptophyta > Magnoliopsida > Poales > Poaceae > Triticum > Triticum urartu. The sequence continues at coordinate 422,068,560 of NC_053028.1, forward strand.
GCTTTTCCGAATGTCAAGTATCATTTCCTTAGACAATGAGATTGTGCAACTCCCGGATACCGTAGGAGTGCTTTGGGTGTGCTAAACGTCACAATGTAACTGGGTGGCTATAAAGTTACACTACAGGTATCTCCGAAAGTGTCTGTTGGGTTGGCACGAACCGAGACTGGGATTTGTCACTCCGCATGACGGAGAGGTATCTCTGGGCCCACTCGGTAATGCATCATCATAATGAGCTCAATGTGACCAAGTGGTTGATCACGGGATCATGCATTACGGTACGAGTAAAGTGACTTGCCGGTAACGAGATTGAACGAGGTATTAGGATACTGACGATCGAGTCTCGGGAAAGTAACGTACCGATTGACAAAGGGAATTGTATACGGATTGATTAAATCATCGACATCGTGGTTCATTCGATGAGATCATCGTGGAGCATGTGGGAGCCAACATGGGTATCCAGATCCCGTTGTTAGTTATTGACCAGAGAGGCGTCTCGGTCATGTCTGCATGTCTCCCGAACCCGTAGGGTCTACACACTTAAGGTTCGGTGACGCTAGGGTTGTAGAGATATTAGTATGCAGTAACCCGAAAGTTGTTCGGAGTCCCGGCTGAGATCCCGGATGTCACGAGGAGTTCCGAAATGGTCCGGAGGTAAAGATTTATATATAGGAAGTCCAGTTTCGGCCATCGGGAAGGTTTCGGGGGTCGCAGGTATTGTACCGGGACCACCGGAAGGGTCCCGGGGGTCCACCGGGTGGGGCCACCTATCCCGGAGGGCCCCATGGGCTGAAGTGGGAGGGGACCAACCCCTGGTGGGCTGGTGCACCCCCCTTGGGCCTCCCCTGCGCCTAGGGTTGGGAAACCCTAGGGGTGGGGGCGCCCCCCACTTGTCTTGGGGGGAAGCCACCCCTTGGATGCCGCCCCCTTGGAGATTGCATCTCCTAGGGCCGGCGCCCCCCAAGGCCCCTATATAAAGAGGGAGGAGGGAGGGCAGCCGCACCCTTGCTCTTGGCGCCTTCCTCTCCCTCTGTAACACCTCTCCTCCCCGCTTGCGCTTGGCGAAGCCCTGCCGGGATCCTGCTGCATCCACCACCACGCCGTCGTGCTGCTGGATCTTCATCAACCTCTCCTTCCCCCTTGCTGGATCAAGAAGGAGGAGATGTCTTCCCAACCGTACGTGTGTTGAACACGGAGGTGCTGTCCGTTCGGCACTTGGTCATCGGTGATTTGGATCACGACGAGTATGACTCCATCAACCCCGTTCTCTTGAACGCTTCCGCGCGCGATCTACAAGGGTATGTAGATGCACTCCTCTCTACCTCGTTGCTAGATGACTCCATAGATTGATCTTGGTGATGCGTAGAAAACTTTAAAATTCTGCTACGTTCCCCAACAGTGGTATCAGAGCTGGGTCTATGCGTAGTTTCTATGCACGAGTAGAACACAAAGCAGTTGTGGGCGTGGATATTGTCAATTTTCTTGCTGTTACTAGTCTTATCTTGATTCGGCGGCATCGTGGGATGAAGCGGCCCGGACCGACCTTACACGTACGCTTACGTGAGACTGGTTCCATCGATTGACATGCACTAGTTGCATAAGGTGGCTGGCGGGTGTCTGTCTCTCCCACTTTAGTCAGATCGGATTCGATGAAAAGGATCCTTATGAAGGGTAAATAGAAATTGGCATATCACGTTGTGGTTTTGGTGTAGGTAAGAAACATTCTTGATAGAAACCTATAGCAGCCACGTAAAAACTTGCAACAACAATTAGAGGACGTCTAACTTGTTTTTGCAGCATGTGCCGTGTGATGTGATATGGCCAAAAGGATGTGATGAATGATATATGTGATGTATGAGATTGATCATGTTCTTGTAATAGGAATAACGACTTGCATGTCGATGAGTATGAAAACCGGCAGGAGCCGTAGGAGTTGTCTTTATTTATTTATGACCTGCTTGTCAACATAAACATCATGTAATTACTTTACTTTATTGCTAAAGCGTTAGCCATAGTAGTAGAAGTAATAGATGACAAGACAACTTCAAGAAGACACGATGATGGAGATCATGATGATGGAGATCATGTTGTCATGCCGGTGACAACGATGATCATGAAGCCCCGAAGATGGAGATCAAAAGGAGCAAATGATACTGGCCATATCATGTCACTATTTGATTGCATGTGATGTTTATCATGTTTTACATCTTATTTGCTTAGAACCACGGTAGCTTAAATAAGATGATCCCTCGTAATAATTTCAAGAAAGTGTTCCCCCTAACTGTGCACCGTTGCGAAGGTTCGTTGTTTCGAAGCACCACGTGATGATCGGGTGTGATAGATTCTAACGTTCGAATACAACGGGTGTAAGCCAGATTTACACACGCAATACACTTAGGTTGACTTGACGAGCCTAGCATGTACAGACATGGCCTCGGAACACGGAAGACCGAAAGGTTGAGCATGAGTCATATAGAAGATACGATCAACATGAAGATGTTCACCGATGTTGGCTAGTCCGTATCACGTGATGATCGGACACGGCCTAGTTAACTCGGATCATGTTTCACTTGGATGACTGGAGGGATGTCTATCTGAGTGGGAGTTCATTGAATAATTTGATTAGATGAACTTAATTATCATGAACTTAGTCTAAAATCTTTACAATATGTCTTGTAGATCAAATGGCCCACGTTGTCCTCAACTTCAACGCGTTCCTAGAGAAAACCAAGCTGAAAGATGATGGCAGCAACTATACGAACTAGGTCCGGAACCTGAGGATCATCCTCATAGCTGCCAAGAAAGATTATGTCCTAGAAGCACCGCTAGGTGACGCACCCATCCCAGAGAACCAAGACGTTATGAACGCTTGGCAGTCACGTGCTGATGATTACTCCCTCGTTCAGTGCGGCATGCTTTACAGTTTAGAACCAGGGCTCCAAAAGCGTTTTGAGAGACACGGAGCATATGAGATGTTCGAAGAGCTGAAAATGGTTTTCCAAGCTCATGCCCGGGTCGAGAGATATGAAGTCTCCGACAAGTTCTTCAGCTGTAAGATGGAGGAAAATAGTTCTGTCAGTGAGCACATACTCAAAATGTCTGGGTTGCATAACCGCTTGACTCAGCTGGGAGTTAATCTCCCGGATGACGCGGTCATTGACAGAATCCTTCAGTCGCTTCCACCGAGCTACAAGAGCTTTGTGATGAACTTCAATATGCAGGGGATGGAAAAGACCATTCCTGAGGTATATTCAATGCTGAAATCAGCAGAGGTGGAAATAAAAAAGGAACATCAAGTGTTGATGGTAAATAAAACCACTAAGTTCAAGAAAGGCAAGGGTAAGAAGAACTTCAAGAAGGACGGCAAGGGAGTTGCCGCGCCCGGTAAGCAAGCTGCCGGGAAGAAGCCAAAGAATGGACCCAAGCCCAAGACTGAGTGTTTTTATTGCAAGGGAAGTGGTCACTGGAAGCGGAACTGCCCCAAATACTTAGCGGACAAGAAGGCCGGCAACACTAAAGGTATATGTGATATACATGTAATTGATGTGTACCTTACCGGTACTCGTAGTAGCTCCTAGGTATTTGATACCGGTGCGGTTGCTCACATTTGTAACTCAAAGCAGGTGCTGCGGAATAAGCGGAGACTGGCGAAGGACGAGGTGACGATGCGCGTCAGGAATGGTTCCAAGGTCGATGTGATCGCCGTCGGCACGCTGCCTCTACATTTACCTACGGGATTAGTTTTAAACCTCAATAATTGTTATTTAGTGCCAGCTTTGAGCATGAACATTGTATCAGGATCTCATTTAATTCGAGATGGCTACTCATTTAAATCCGAGAATAATGGTTGTTCTATTTATATGAGAGATATGTTTTATGGTCATGCTCCGCTGGTGAATGGTTTATTCTTAATGAATCTCGAGCGTAATGTTACAGATATTCATAGTGTGACTACCAAAAGATGTAAGGTTGATAATGATAGTCCCACATACTTGTGGCACTGCCGCCTTGGTCACATAGGTGTCAAACGCATGAAGAAGCTCCATGCCAATGGACTTTTGAAGTCTCTTGATTACGAATCATTTAACACGTGTGAACCATGCCTCATGGGTAAAATGACCAAGACTCCGTTCTCAGGAACAATGGAGCAAGCAACCAACTTATTGGAAATCATGCATACTGATGTGTGCGGTCCAATGAGTGTTGAGGCTCGCGGTGGCTATCGTTATGTTCTCACCCTCACTGATGACTTGAGTAGATATGGGTATATCTACTTAATGAAACACAAGTCTGAGACATTTGAAAAGTTCAAGGAATTTCAGAGTGAGGTTGAGAATCAACGTGACAAGAAAATCAAGTTCTTGCGATCAGATCGTGGGGGAGAATACTTGAGTCATGAATTTGGCACACACTTAAGAAAATGTGGAATAGTTTCACAACTCACGCCGCCTGGAACACCTCAGTGTAATGGTGTGTCCGAACGTCGTAATCGCACTCTATTGGATATGGTGCGATCTATGATGTCTCTTACCGATTTACCGCTGTCATTTTGGGGCTATGCTTTAGAGACTGCCGCATTCACTTTAAATAGGGCTCCGTCGAAATCCATTGAGACGACACCATATGAATTATGGTTTGGGAAGAAACCTAAGCTGTCGTTTTTAAAAGTTTGGGGATGCGATGCTTATGTCAAGAAACTTCAACCTGAAAAGCTCGAACCCAAATCGGAAAAATGCGTCTTCATAGGATACCCTAAAGAAACTATTGGGTATACCTTCTACCTCAGATCCGAAGGCAAGATCTTTGTTGCCAAGAATGGGTCCTTTCTAGAGAAAGAGTTTCTCTCGAAAGAAATAAGTGGGAGGAAAGTAGAACTTGATGAAGTATTACCTCTTGAACCGGTAAGCAGCGCAGCTCAAGAAAATGTTCCTGAGGTGCCTGCACCGACTAGAGAGGAAGTTGATGATGATGCTGATCATGAAACTTCAGATCAAGTTGCTACTGAACTTCGTAGGTCCACGAGGACACGTTCCGCACCAGAGTGGTACGACAACCCTGTCTTGGAAATCATGTTGTTAGACAACGGTGAACCTTCGAACTATGAAGAAGCGATGGCGGGCCCGGATTCCGACAAATGGCTGGAAGCCATGAAATCCGAGATAGGATCCATGTATGAAAACGAAGTATGGACTTTGACTGACTTGCCCGATGATCGGCGAGCCATAGAAAATAAATGGATCTTTAAGAAGAAGACAGACGCAGATGGTAATGTAACCATCTATAAAGCTCGGCTTGTCGCTAAGGGTTATCGACAAGTTCAAGGGGTTGACTACGATGAGACTTTTTCACCCATAGCGAAGCTGAAGTCTGTCTGAATCATGTTAGCAATTGCCGCATTCTATGATTATGAGATATGGCAAATGGACGTCAAAACGGCATTCCTTAATGGTTTCCTTAAGGAAGAATTGTATATGATGTAGCCGGAAGGTTTTGTCGATCCTAAGAATGCTGACGAGGTGTGCAAGCTCCAACGCTCGATTTATGGGCTGGTGCAAGCATCTCGGAGTTGGAACATTCGTTTTGATGAGATGATCAAGGCGTTTGGGTTTACGCAGACTTATGGAGAAGCCTGCATTTACAAGAAAGTGAGTGGGAGCTCTGTAGCATTTCTCATACTGTATGTGGATGACATACTGTTGATGGGAAATGATATAGAATTCTTGGAAAGCATAAAGGCCTACTTGAACAAGTGTTTTTCAATGAAGGATCTTGGAGAAGTTGCTTACATATTAGGCATCAAGATCTATAGAGATAGATCGAGACGCCTCATTGGTCTTTCACAGAGTACGTACCTTGACAAGATATTGAAGAAGTTCAAAATGGATCAGTCAAAGAAGGGGTTCTTGCCTGTATTGCAAGGTACAAGATTGAGCATGGCTCAATGCCCGACCACGGCAGAAGATAGAGAAAAGATGAGTGTCGTCCCCTATGCCTCGGCCATAGGGTCTATCATGTATGCTATGTTGTGTACCAGACCTGATGTAAACCTTGCCGTAAGTTTGGTAGGAAGGTACCAAAGTAATCCCGGCATGGAACACTGGACAGCGGTCAAGAATATCCTGAAGTACCTGAAAAGGACTAAGGATATGTTTCTCGTTTATGGAGGTGACGAAGAGCTCGTCATAAAGGGTTATGTCGATTCTAGCTTCGACACAGATCTGGATGACTCTAAGTCACAAACCGGATACGTGTATATTTTGAATGGTGGGGTAGTAAGCTGGTGCAGTTGCAAGCAGAGCGTTGTGGCGGGATCTACATGTGAAGCGGAGTACATGGCAGCCTCGGAGGCAGCACAAGAAGCAGTCTGGGTGAAGGAGTTCATTACCGACCTAGGAGTCATACCCAATGCGTCGGGCCCGATGACTCTCTTCTGTGACAACACTGGAGCTATTGCCCTTGCCAAGGAGCCCAGGTTTCACAGGAAGACCAGGCATATCAAGCGTCGCTTCAACTCCATTCGTGAAAGTGTTCAAAATGGAGACATGGAGATTTGTAAAGTACATACGGACCTGAATGTGGCAGATCCGTTGACTAAACCTCTCCCTAGAGCAAAATATGATCAACACCAGAACTGCATGGGTGTTCAATTCATCACAATGTAACTAGACTATTGACTCTAGTGCAAGTGGGAGACTGTTGGAAATATGCCCTAGAGGCAATAATAAAATGGTTATTATTATATTTCTTTGTTCACGATAATTGTCTATTGTTCATGCTATAATTGTGTTATCCGGAAATCGTAATACATGTGTGAATACATAGACCACGACACATCCCTAGTGAGCCTCTAGTTGACTAGCTCGTTGATCAAAAGATAGTCATGGTTTCCTGACTATGGACATTGGATGTCGTTGATAACGGGATTACATCATTAGGAGAATGATGTGATGGACAAGACCCAATCCTAAGCATAGCTCAAAGATCATGCAGTTCGTTTGCTGTAGCTTTTCCGAATGTCAAGTATCATTTCCTTAGACCATGAGATTGTGCAACTCCCGGATACCGTAGGAGTGCTTTGGGTGTGCTAAACGTCACAACGTAACTGGGTGGCTATAAAGGTACACTACAGGTATCTCTGAAAGTGTCTGTTGGGTTGGCACGAATCGAGACTGGGATTTGTCACTCCGCATGACGGAGAGGTATCTCTGGGCCCACTCGGTAATGCATCATCATAATGAGCTCAATGCAACCAAGTGGTTGATCACGGGATCATGCATTACGGTACGAGTAAAGTGACTTGTCGGTAACGAGATTGAACGAGGTATTGGGATACCGACGATCGAGTCTCGGGCAAGTAACGTACCGATTGACAAAGGGAATTGTATACGGATTGATTGAATCCTCGACATTGTGGTTCATCCGATGAGATCATCGTGGAGCATGTGGGAGCCAACATGGGTATCCAGATCCCGCTGTTGGTTATTGACCGGAGAGGCGTCTCGGTCATGTCTGCATGTCTCCCGAACCCGTAGGGTCTACACACTTAAGGTTCGGCGACGCTATGGTTGTAGAGATATTAGTATGCAGTAACCCGAAAGTTGTTTGGAGTCCCGGATGAGATCCCGGACGTCAAGGAGTTCCGGAATGGTCCGGAGGTAAAGATTTATATATAGGAAGTCCAGTTTCGGCCATCAGGAAGGTTTCGGGGGTCGCCGGTATTGTACCGGGACCACCAGAAGGGTCCCGGGGGTCCACCGGGTGGGGCCACCTATCCCGGAGGGCCCCATGGGCTGAAGTGGGAGGGGACCAGCCCCTGGTGGGCTGGTGCGCCCCCCTTGGGCCTCCCCTGTGCCTAGGGTTGGGAAACCCTAGGGGTGGGGGCGCCCCCCACTTGTCTTGGGGGGGAAGCCACCCCTTGGCCGCCGCCCCCTTGGAGATTGCATCTCCTAGGGTCGGTGCCCCAAGGCCCCTATATAAAGAGGGGGGGAGGGAGGGCAGCCGCACCCTTGCTCTTGGCACCTCCCTCTCCCTCCGTAACACCTCTCCTCCCCGCTTGCGCTTGGCGAAGCCCTGCCGGGATCCTGCTGCATCCACCACCACGCCGTCGTGCTGCTGGATCTTCATCAACCTCTCCTTCCCCCTTGCTGGATCAAGAAGGAGGAGACGTCTTCCCAACCGTTCGTGTGTTGAACGCGGAGGTGCTGTCCGTTCGGCACTTGGTCATCGGTGATTTGGATCACGACGAGTACGACTCCATCAACCCCGTTCTCTTGAATGCTTCCGCGCGCGATCTACAAGGGTATGTAGATGCACTCCTCTCTCCCTCGTTGCTAGATGACTCCATAGATTGATCTTGGTGATGCGTAGAAAATTTTAAAATTCTGCTACGTTCCCCAACACCATGGCCATCCCTGCCGCCCCCTTCCTCCTTGTAAAAGGTGTGGTGGCTGCCACCGTCGGAGTGACAAGTGGCAGGAAGTGGCCGCCGGGTGGCCACTGGCGGTGGGCACCTACGAGCCGACTAGGAGAGGAGAGGATCGGGCCTTTGTTGTCTGATTTTGATGTCGGTATGCCTCCGACGAGGATCAGTTGACGCTCTAAGACCTTTGTGAGTATTGATTCGAGGGAAATCCACCGATCCGCACTAAAATCAATAAGAACAAGCGATTTGGGGAAGAAATCAAGGCTTTCGATTAAGGAACTCACTCACAGATACCCTATCTTACAAGGAAGGTAGCTAACTCTACTCTAGATAGGGGAATAGTGAATTGCAACTTAGGTTTTCCCAAATGGGGTCAAGCTATAAGTAGCCGAACCAGAATTACGTCGGTAAAACAACGCGCGGTAATAAACAGTGACTTTGTTTAAACAGAAAGGTAACCGACGACGAGGTCCATCAGAGACGTAGAATTCCACTTGTGAGTCATTCGTCGATCTGAGCCGTACATTGGCTGAAACATTCTCTTCAGCCATTCGACAGTGGTTTCAGCCTTGGGTGTCTCTATGATTTGGGTCCTGACGTTGTGTTTGCTCCGATGAGTGCAGTTTTAGGGCATGTACAATTGTTCTATCTTAGCAATGCCATGTAGGATAAATGATGAGGTGGAGGAGAGAGAAATCATAAGAAAAGGCTTGTCTTCTCTTATTGAAGAGAAGACAAGATGTGATCTCTTAGCACATATACGTATCACCCTGTTCTTAGGAATAACTAGTTATTGGAGATAAGGCTAAGAAATGACCCGTTGTAGACATGTTTTTTTTGTCATATCTAAATTACATTGCAAGACTTAAGATAAGAGTGTCTTATCAACCATTGTACATGCCTTAAGCATTTGAAACATCTTCTTCTTAAGTCAAAAAAAAGTCAACACGCAGCGTAGGAGCTTCGTGGAGAAGCAATCCTTCCCTCCCTCACTCCGGAGCCGTGTCCTCAACTCAAAGACGGACCTAATTTCCAGGGTGCCCGGCGCAAAAAATGAGGGACGAAGCAAACCCAGTTTCGTAGCCTTTTCCATCTCCCCTCCGACCGTTGCCCACCTTCCCCGTTAACTCCCCGCTCTCCTCGCCGCCGGTGACTGCTCCGTCACCGCAGCGCCCACCTCCACCTCCCCCTGCTCTTCGTCAAACCTGGTAAGCTTACAGCGATCGCGCCCCGCTGCCGCCCGAACAGCCCCTGCTCCCCACGCTCAGCCTCGGATCCAGATCCACGCCCTCCACGGCCACCACCCCCCTGCTCCGCCGCTGCTCGGGACTGCTTCAGCGTCTACTCTAAAAACCTAGATCTCACAGCACCAACTTCTTTGTGCGTGGCTGCAGCTTCCTGGGATGGAGAATGGGGAGATCGAGGCCGCGGAGGATGGGCTGCCGGTGCCAGCGCCGCCCAACGGGCGACGCTACCGACCAGTGGGCTCGGACGACAGCGCCGTCATCCAGATGACCTCCATGGAGCCCAGCCCCGGCTCCACCTCCGTCACTGGCCATGGCGCCGTAACACCCCAGCCGCCTAGGTGATGCATACTTCGTCTCATATATGTGGGTTTCCTTAGCATTTTGTTTCTGTTTGATACACAATCAGAGTTCAAGGGTTTCGGGTTTAGTACGTGTTACACTTCTGCGAGAATCACCAGCTAGCATAGTTGCTGCGAATATCTGTGCATTGTCTTGACAGCGAGTTATTTAGCCAAACGAGGTGTTCAACTGGACAGTTTTATTCGGATGATAGTCTTCGCGAGCAGTACAGACACATGGGAACTACATACTGGCTGTGGACTGTTTGAGACTACAATCTTAGGCTTTTAATAGCCTTTTGGAGTTGCTTCCTTCATTTAGAGCCCAATGCATTATGAGCAGGGTTGTGAAATTCACATTAGTTCTGTTTGTTTGTAGACTGCCTTCAATGTGAGGCCATGACCTCGACTTTTGAAATTTGGTGATCATTTTATATATTGTAATCTACTCGGGTTTGATATATTTGAATGACTGTGCAGTAGGATTTTCCTTTTGGCATATGATATTTTGTGTGTACTCACATATTGATAATTGATGTCGAGCTTCTATTGGTATATATCCATGGTTTAGAGTTCTGTAGTTAGAATGTTAGTCAATGAGTGCCACACCTGTCACTACTTGAGCGGTTAATGTTTCCCTTTCAATATCAGTTCTTGTTATTGATCTTTGTAGTTTGCTTGGGATATTACTTGACACTACTTTACTTATTTGCATCATGCATATATATTCCTTTCTTGTACCTACTGGCTTCCCTTCTCGATTTTATATTTTGATTGCATATTCCATGACACATTATCAGGCATAATTTCTGCAGATTTCATTCCATCCGTTTCTTTCAATGGTCATTATAATTAGCAAGATGATTTAGATGACACAAACTGTCAAGTTGCGAATTTATGAACTCAACAAGCTTTCTTTTATGTATACCATAGGAACCTTAAGCCTGGTGGTGCTAATCTAACTATTGATCCAAGCATGCAAGGAGGTTCTGGTGATCATGCTACATCCAGTGGATCTCAAAGGGATTCAAAGCTAGAGCTTTTTGGGTTTGATTCACTTGTAAATATTTTGGGCCTCAAGAGGTACTGTCCATCTTTGTGTTATTTTATTTAGTTTGTCTGAAAACTTGAGATATATCTCCTTCTATTAAGCACACATAGTTTTGATTAATATATTAAGCATGTGCTCTCCAAAGAAATAGCTTGAACTAGTGATTTTACTTTATGACATAAGTATCTGATCGAATCTGAACAGCATGACAGGAGAAGAGGTCCCAGCTCCTTCGAGTCCTAGGGAGGGAGAGGATGTAGCAATTACCATTGGACGGCCGAAGGTTGTCTCCAGTTCCAAAATTTAGGATGAATTCCATCTGTTTGATACTTCATCACACTTTTCCTAGTTAAACGTGAATAACTACGAGTTACTATATTTGGATTTAGTTAACAGGAAAGAGTAGTGCTTGGGCTCAATTATTTGCTGATACTGTCACCTATCGTGTTTGACGGTTTGCTACATCTCTAAATATATTTATTCAACAATAGTTGCTGATTTGTACATTTGCGTTTTCATGCCGGATCTCCAAAGTTTCTTCACTGTTTCATTGATTTTCATCGAGCTGTTTGTTTCTGTTTATTTGGTTTATGTCATTTGGATATATGGATAGTTAGAAAAACTGTATTACTTATTCCATTGCTTTCATTTGGTTAGCAGGAAGCTGGACCTAAGTTTGGTACAATGATGGGTGTCTTTGTACCATGCTTGCAGAATATCTTGGGGATCATTTATTATATCCGTTTTACCTGGTTAGTATTGCCATTATGTGCACTTGTTTTTGCTACTGCATGTCAGCGTTTTGATCTTATTTGTTTTTTTGCAAAATAAATTTGCTATGCTGCCATGCTGGTCACCGTGTTATCATTCTCTGGCAGAGGGCCACCTGTAATATTTCAATTCCTAGTTGTATGAGATTTTCCCATGGTAGAAGTAGAACCAAGTAAGAGTAACTGCAAAGTCTGTAAAGGTATTGTTATCCAGTGTGGGCACATTTGACTAATCTTGCAATATTAATGCCTTTTGTACTGGACACTTTTATACCCTTGTTGGAAGTGGTATTTCAGAAAATGTGATGCATGTACACCTTTTTCAGCTAAAAATTTCTTTTTGGGTTATTCAACTCTAGCTAATATTTTTTTCCCTTTCTGTAGGATTGTAGGCATGGCAGGCATATGGCAGTCGCTTGTTTTAGTCTCATTCTGTGGTGCTTGTACATTTTTAACCGGCTTATCATTAAGTGCCATTGCAACAAATGGGGCAATGAAGGTATGCTGGACATTTTGCTACTGGTGGTGAGTTCATGTAATAGGGTTGATACCTGATATGCCTTAGTTTTGCTGGTCTATTGTCTTGATTTCGTTTGTTGAACCTGGTGCGTGATATGGTTAAATTCGACGATCTAGATTTATTGCTGGGAATACAGAATACTTCTAGAACTTTCTTGATGTGTGATGCTGCTACCTTGATAAACTTAAATGTGTACGTTAGCTGATGTGCATTTTGTATGATCCATAGGGTGGTGGACCATATTATCTCATTGGCCGTGCGCTTGGTCCTGAAGTTGGAGTTAGTATTGGATTGTGTTTCTTTCTTGGAAATGCGGTTGCTGGGTCCATGTAAGTATACACCGCAATAGCCAAGCACTAGTTTGCCTTTCAAATTTCATTTATCTTTGTTTGCTTGTGGACCGAGTTATGAGGATATTATTATTTCTGCATCTGCTGCTTGGAAGCTGGCATCATATTAGTTCTTCAAGTTAGTATGAGATGAGTGGAATGGTTTATAGTAGAATATGAAGTAGTGAAATTGAAGGGTTTTGTGCTATATTTTGATGTTTGTTGGCCTTGACTGCTACTAATGAATGATTGGTTTGCAGAGGTTCCAAAGGTTGGTTATTTATAAAGTAATGTACACTTAAACCATTATGCTCGAAAGAAAAATGTCTGGATTGTCAATAATGATAGAACACAGCTGAATTAGTAATATAAACTCTTAGCTCTTTGTCCCATTGGAATTTCAGATGATTCAATTTTTAATTTGTTTTGTTAGTTTGATTGACATGTATTCATGCTAACTTACCACTCATTTCAGGTATGTTCTGGGTGCTGTAGAAACCTTTTTGGATGCCATTCCTTCTGCAGGATTGTTTCAAGGTAATTTACAAGTGATACTAGTCAGTAAGTTCTTTTGTATTTGTGATTGCCGAGTCGAAATGTTGAATTATGTACAAGTGACTCCTGTACTTCAAACTTTTATTAGGGCGTAGAGAATGCCCGCATTTTATTTTATTTGCATTGCTAACTTGGTTCATGTTTTGTGAGAAATTGAGAAAAGGAAGTAGAGCCACACTACACAATACTTACTTTTTTCTTAACTTGTAATGTCAATTTCGATTTCTATTTGACTAACTCATAGTTTTTTAATAATGCAGAGAGTGTAACAGTGGTGAACAATACATTATTAAACGGTACAGCAACAGCTGGCACGGCAACTATATCGACACCCAGCTTGCATGACCTTCAAGTATATGGTGTTATTGTGACCATACTGCTCTGTTTTATTGTATTCGGTGGTGTCAAAATCATCAACAAGGTTGCACCTGCCTTCTTAATACCAGTACTCTTTTCACTGTTGTGCATATATCTTGGTGTCTTCATTGCACCAAGACACAATGCTCCAAGTAAGTACCATGTGGCCTATATTTTGGATAATCATCATTATGCATTTATGCATTCAATTGTAATGCTGGCTTTCCTACTTAGAGGGGATCACTGGGTTGAGTCTAACCTCACTCAGAGACAACTGGGGTTCAGAATATCAACGTACAAACAATGCAGGAGTTCCTGATCCAAATGGTTCTATATATTGGGATTTCAAGTAAGCTTCTAACATCTCTAAAAACATGAAAATTCTCTGTCATTCCATGTATATCTATGTTGAATCTCAAGCATACTCTAGTCATTGTACACAATTTTCACTTGACCCTATGAACTTGTACAATCATGGCGACAACCTACTCCCATTATATGTTAATAGGGTCCTTACATGCATGTTCATTCTTTAGTCAGAATTGCAATGTGCCCTGAAGTTTATAGAGTAGATTACACTTTGTACCAGGTTTTGCAAGAGTTTTCACTTTGCACTAGGTCTGCATAATAATGTTGCAATTTGCATCAGGTTTTGTAGAATTTTTTTGATGATAATTCATGCATGTATATTATGGGGCGAAATATATACTTAGAGATTTCAGTTAAACATATTATTGTGCCGGACCCAGTGCAATTTCTTTTTTGGCGAAATCTGGTGCAAAGTGAAATAAGTGGCAATCTACCTGGTGCAAAGTGCGATTTAGTCATATAAACGTTTCATTTAAGTTATTAAACTTCCAGGATATTTGATTGGCTGCAAGTTGGTCTAACTGACCGAATTACTTGATATCAACCGCAACTTCTGTTAACAGGGTTCACATGGTAAACATACATAATTTGTCCCATCCGTAAACACATAACCTGATGGGTGCATTAACATGGACTGTAATACCATTATTGAACCTAGTTCAGACAAACCCAAGCAGCAAATTTCATATCTATTTGATGGGATTGTCTCTAGCCAGAGAAAGGGCATCAGTATCTCTGCCCATCTTTGATGGAACAATGAAACCAACCCTCCACATCAGAAACCTCCGTTAACTCACAGCTTTTGGTACTACTCCCTCCGTTTCTAAATATAAGCCTTTTAGTGACTTAATACGGGCTACATATGGATGTATGTAGACGTATTTTAGAGTGTAGATTCACTCATTTTGCTCCATACGTAGTCTGCATTGGAATCTCTAAAAAGCATTATATTTAGGAACGGAGGGAGTATTTGACCAAGGACGACAAGTTTAGGGACTTTCCAGACTTATAAGGGCCTATGTAAAACTTCTGTATGAGTTTAGGAACCTGTTGTCTAGCCTTGCGAGACTGAAGGCTGGAGATGAATCAAACTCTATTATTGAATTCATGCAAAAAAAAACTCTATTATTGGAAACAAAGTTTACGGGCCTGCAAGACTTCTTTGTCTGTGCAAATGCAACTTGCTGACACATTTTTGTATACTTTTCAGTGCTTTGGTAGGTCTCTTTTTCCCAGCAGTCACTGGAATTATGGCTGGCTCAAATCGATCTGCTTCACTGAAAGATACACAACGTTCAATACCAATTGGAACATTATCTGCAACTCTCACAACAACTGCTATGTACTTGTTTTCTGTGCTGCTGTTTGGAGCCTTGTCCACAAGAGAAGAGCTTCTAACTGATAGGTACGTGCTTTTCAGTGCTGAAAGTTATCATTGATCCCACTTTAGAATTTAGGTAATGTGTTCTCTAGGGCATGGAATATTTTGTATGCTAGAGTTCTGCTTTTCTACTGTCGTCAGAGTGTGGTTATTTGCTATATTAGTAGAGAAAATCTCACTGCCACAGCTGTTCTTCTGGCTGTTATGGGCATCGGGCACATAAAGTTCTTCTGCGTAGGTCCTGTTTGAGGGCACAAACCCCATGCTTTCAGTCAGAACGATTTTTGTTTCTTTTTTTTCCATCTTTAGCTAACAAGAAAGTTCTGTCGACTAATCTACTTTACACGGTCAATATTCATGCTTTATATACAACACACATAGTTGTTGAATCTGTTTTTGTCTATATTCTTTTATCGAACAACTACGTTCTGATAGCATGGCTGTAGGCTGCAGTTCTGTCTTAAGTCCCATCAGCTGCTACGTTACTGAGTTATTGTGTGGTTAGCTCATAAACATCCTTAATACTTGCAGGCTTCTTACTGCTACAGTGGCATGGCCTGCTCCAGTAGTGATTTACATTGGTATTATCCTGTCCACTTTAGGTGCAGCACTGCAGAGTTTGACAGGGGCTCCAAGGTTACTAGCAGCAATAGCAAATGATGACATCCTTCCAGTCCTTAATTACTTTAAGGTTTCTGAAGGAGCCGAACCTCACGCAGCAACTTTATTCACAGCATTAATCTGTATTGGATGTGTGATTATTGGGAACTTGGATCTGATTACACCTACTATCACTATGTTCTTTCTGTTGTGCTATGCTGGTGTGAACTTGTCGTGCTTTCTGCTTGACTTACTTGATGCTCCTAGTTGGCGCCCTCGATGGAAACTTCACCACTGGAGTCTTTCACTTGTTGGTGCATTACTTTGCGTTGGTACGCCATTTGACTCTTCACTGTTTTATTTCGTCATCCATGACATTCATCCTGAGCTGCCTGTAATACTTTTACTGAATGCTATTTTATATACTTGAAAATGTATACTGACTTAGGCATTATTGTGAATTTTGACTTAAGAGTTCTATTCACACGTATGATTTTCAATCCAATTTGCTTACCTCATATTTCTTGTGGTCCACAGCTAGTTAAAATGCACCCTCATGTTGTGTTTATAGTTGTGCTTTCCACTTAATAATCTTTCTCTCAAATTTCAGTCATCATGTTTTTGATCTCTTGGTCTTTCACTGTTATCTCCCTTGCCCTTGCAAGCCTCATCTATTACTATGTGAGCTTAAAAGGGAAGGCTGGAGATTGGGGAGATGGGTTCAAGAGTGCATATTTTCAGTTGGCATTGCGGAGTCTCAGGTCGCTAGGAGGTATTACTTTCTGCATGACAAAGAGTAATCTATGCAAACTCATTATTCTAACACTCACCCCACTGTTCTTCTCACAGCAAACCAAGTTCATCCTAAGAATTGGTACCCCATTCCTCTGATATTATGCCGCCCTTGGGGTAAACTTCCAGAAAATGTCCCTTGTCATCCAAAACTTGCTGATTTCGCCAATTGTATGAAGAAGAAGGGCCGTGGTATGTCAATATTTGTCTCGACAATTGACGGTGATTATCATGAACTGGCTGAGGATGCTAAGACTGCCTGTCATCAGCTGGAGGCCTACATTGAGTACAAACGTTGTGAGGGTGTTGCAGAGATAATTGTAGCACCTTCAATGTCTGAGGGCTTCCGTAGCATTGTTCAGACGATGGGCCTTGGTAATTTGAAGCCGAATATTGTTGTGGTGCGGTACCCTGAGATTTGGCGCCGTGAGAATCTGACAGAGATACCATCAACCTTTGTCAGTATAATAAATGATTGCATCACTGCTAACAAGGCAGTTGTTATTGTGAAGGGTCTTGATGAGTGGCCTAATGAGTTCCAGAGACAGTATGGTACTATTGACCTCTACTGGATTGTGAGAGATGGAGGATTGATGCTTCTTCTGTCTCAGCTCCTGCTCACAAAAGCGACCTTCGAAAGCTGCAAGATCCAAGTCTTCTGCATAGCGGAAGAGGACACTGATGCTGAAGAGCTAAAGACTGATGTCAAAAAGTTCTTGTACGATCTTAGGATGCACGCCGAGGTCATTGTTGTGACTATGAAGTCATGGGAATCTCATGTGGAGAGCAGTAGCAGTGGTGCTCAGCCAGATGATTCCCAAGAGGCTTACGCAAGTGCACAGCGCAGGATCAGCACATACCTTTCTGAGATGAAGGAAACCACACAAAGAGAAGGACGGCCGCAAATGGTGGATGGGAAGCAAGTTGTTGTGAACGAGCAAAAGGTCGATAAATTCCTCTATACAATGTTGAAGTTGAACTCGACGATACTCAGGTACTCCAGGATGGCAGCTGTGGTGCTAGTGAGCCTCCCTCCGCCACCGCTGAATCACCCTGCATACTTCTACATGGAGTACATGGATCTGCTTGTAGAGAACGTCCCACGCATGTTGATAGTTAGGGGATACAGAAGAGATGTTGTCACGTTTTTTACCTGATCAAATACATACAGTCTGAGCTCCATTCAGTTGTTGTGCCATTGTAGCAGAATGGATACACAGATGTGTGCAGATTCCACTGCTGAAGTTGGAAGCCCTCACCTTGATGGCTACCTTAGATGGGATGCACTGGGTTTGTTATTGCCATATTAGGTACGTAAACTATAGTATCTTCATTCCTTTCCTGGACACAACATAAGGTCATTACAAATTTTGTAGCCCCATTCTCCAAATCAATTGTAGAAACTTCCATTTTTTTTCACCGAAACAGTAGCAATAGTGTCCCTGTTTTTGCTATTTTCCGTGATCTGTATACGGCTGAGAGACTGCAACCAGTTGTTGGAAGGAGCAATACCGGTGCTATAATTAGAGAATATTCTGTTAACGCCCGATGTTGATGCATCTGTGGATAGCCGGCTGATATGATACGTGGTTGGTTTAACATGACTTGTGTTGATATACTGTCAAGTCTCACCATGCTGTAGCCCTTTGTGCACAGGTGTCACTACTGAGTATTTTGTTGGTATACATGGGATTTTCCCCCTCTTCAGTTATTACACGTATTTTCTGTGGTACTGCGATATGATCCCAGCACGCATATCTCCTTTTACAGTTGTTACTGGTCTAAATGTCTAGGCCTAGCCATGGTCCAGATGATACATTGTTCTGCTATTTAATTTGATCTGGAGGCATTATGACAGTGTTGACATTGCTTATCAGAGTGACGCTCAGTTTCCCAGCCATACGCCTACTGGCTAGACGATTATATGCTTTTAAGTTCTTCATTCTGTTCTTTTTTCAACATTTGATCTTGCGGTTTATGGATTGCAAGCGTTAAAATAGCCACCCTCACAAATCTTCCTTACTCTACATATTATCTGCAAAAAATAGTGGAATGTTTGAATGGAAGTTGGACTCTCAAGATGAAAACCGTCGCTGGATTGACAAAAAAAGAAGAGTTGACAGTCGCTGGATTGATTTGTCGTACAAGGATCGGTCCATAATTATCGTGTGTGGAGCAGTTCTTTCGTATACAAAACGAACACAAAGCATCATATGTGGAGTTGGGGTAATTCCCGCAGTACCAAGCATTGACAAAAGTGCAGTTGACGACCAAATGGTGGTTTGTCACACTCTTGCACAAAAATGTAACAAAGGTGTAACTAGATTCTTAACTTCATCAGCCAATTTGAGTACAGCTAAAGTGAGAAAGTGATAACCAACGGAGCAACGTCAGGTTTCAGTACCTGAAAATTTCATCTACGACTCAGCCACTATTAACAACCACTGGATCTTCATCCAACGATCAAAAATAGATCACATATTGTTCATCTTCCTCTTGCAGCCACCCCTCCAACCCAGCCCTAGCTGTCTGCATCGGGCTTTGCCGTGCGCCGCCTCGCCCTCCCCTCAACCTCCCCGGTAATCTCTCTAAGCCCCACCCCAATGAACAGCTCCAACTACGACCCCCCCCACCCCCCCCCCCCCCCCCCCCCCCCCCCCCCCGCACTCATGAAGTTTCAAACTCTCTCTCGGCTATCGCCGACTCCTGCTTATCCACGGCTTGGCCTTGGCGTGGCCGCCGATCCTCATGTTGTCTTCGCCTTCGGCCTCGCACATAGCGGAAAGTGAATGACACCAAAAAAATCAAGTACTTGATGTTTAGCAAACCCAAACAATTAATGTCCACTCGTATTCATATGGAAAATGAAAACCATGCATTTCTCATATAGACATTTCATGTTCCAGATGGGCGCTATTTGTAAACATCTTTGATAGTGTACAACATCAACGATCAGATATTAATCATACATCCAGAGCACACATATACTCCTGAGAAGTCGATTTTCATGTGTTTACTTGCCGGGCACAAAGTTGGTGGCGAAGGCCCACGCGTTGTTGTTGACGGGGTCGGCGAGGTGGTCAGCGAGGTTCTCAAGCGGACCCTTACCGGTGACGATGGCCTGCACAAAGTATCCAAACATGGAAAACATTGCAAGGCGGCCGTTCTTGATCTCCTTCACCTTGAGCTCGGCAAACGCCTCTGGGTCGTCAGCTAGGCCAAGGGGGTCGAAGCTGCCACCGGGGTAGAGTGGGTCGACGATCTCTCCGAGCGGGCCACCAGCAACGCGGTACCCCTCGACAGCGCCCATGAGCACGACCTGGCAAGCCCAGATGGCAAGGATGCTCTGAGCATGGACCAAGCTAGGGTTACCGAGGTAGTCGAGGCCGCCCTCGCTGAAGATCTGGGAGCCGGCCTTGAACCAGACGGCCTCGCCGAACTTGACGCCGTTGCGGGCGAGCAGCTCGGGGAAGATGCAGCCGAGCGCGCCGAGCATGGCCCAGCGGCAGTGGATCACCTCGAGCTCGCGGTTCTTGGCGAAGGTCTCCGGGTCGGCGGAGAGGCCCGCGGTGTCCCACCCGTAGTCGCCCGGGAACTCGCCGCTGAGGTAGCTCGGGGGCTCGCCAGAGAGCGGGCCGAGGTAGAGCACACGGTCGGGGCCGTACCAGGGGCTGTTGGAGGCGGCGGCCTTGGGCGTGGCCTTGCGCATGGTGACGCGGCCGCCGCCGAGCGCGTACGAGGCTCCGGCGAGCTTGATCGCGGGGGAGGAGAGCGCCATTGTGGTGGAGGCCGCCATTGCTGCCGGATGGAACAGAGCAAGCTGCTGATGTGCGGCTGCCGCTGCTACTGATGGGTGGCTGCGTGAGGAAGAGAGGGGCAAGGGAGGGAGGTTAAATACCAGGCAGCGCGCGCCAATGGAGTGAGGGAGGGGGCCACGTCCTTATCTCGGAAATCACGATCTGCGGCGCGATTGGCCTGCGGGCTGGAGTAGGGTGGATGGGGCGGCTGTTGTGGCGCGCGCGGGGCCGGACACCTGGACCCGGACGACCTGAAACGGCCTTCTCTACGGCTAGGACGATCGGCGCGCATGTGGCCGAGGAATGTCGTCGAGTTGCATTCATGACTCCCTCCCCGCCAGGAAGAAGCACATCCAAAACTAGAATACATTCATTCTTCCAGTAACATGCACCCTGGATTGTAGGCTAGTTGTGGTGAGATTTTGGCATATTACAGCACCAAAACACTTCACCAGAAACCGAGCACGGTAGTAAACAGAGTTGAGAACACAGGCATATACAGATTATGCATGACGTGGTATTAATTAGGACATGGATGCTCTGCTGAATCATATACATTACAGCTGTACTAGCTAGCTAGGTGTCACTTACACAAATACAATACGGCTAAGGCAGGCTGATTAATCAATTAGCTTTTGGGCCTGAGTTAGCGGCAGGCACAGCACAGGGTCCTTCCAGACGCAGGTAGTCGTACATGACCCCCTGGAACGGGCTCTGGTTCCTGGGCTGCTTCAGATAGATGGTGTTGATCCCTCGGACAAGCCAGGCTCCACTCACACCCACGTTGAAGAGCCAGTAGAGGCCATGGATCCCGTGCCTCGCGATCGCGTTGTCGCGCCCGATGAGCCCCGTGGTGAAGTGAGGCACAGCCCGTGCCTCGTCGTTGAAACGGACCTGGAAATGCATGCAACAGGATGGCGATGATGACCATGATAAGAAAGAGAACCAACATGAGCATCAGCGAACGAAACGTTGGGGTTGGTTCTGAAAATTCAATTCAGAAACCTGCAGTTCAGCGTTGGCTGAAGACGCGAGCGCCACCCGGAACTTGTACGTGCTGTTGGGAGGGACGGCGTCGAGGCTGAACCTTATCTGCCATGTGGTGGGCTGGTACGTATCCCCATCGCTTCTTCTGCAGTTCAGTTGAGACAGGCACGGATCAGGCAAGATGTTAGTGCAAAAACACTTGTATGATATCCCTTTTTTAGGGTAGTTGTATGATATCTGAGTGAGCCAACAACAGACAGACATCACCTGGTAACTTGAGCGTAGAACCAATCAGTGCTGTAGTTGCTTTCGCCGATGGTGTACACCAGATCACGGTCCGGATACAGCTCTGCGTATCTCTCCCAAAGCCCATACTGCCTGAACCTGTATGTAACACCGTATGATTAGAAACAGCTGTATGATTAACTGCTGGACGCAAAGGTTTCTTTCACCTGTCAGGATGATTGATGAAGAGTCTGTTGACATAGTTGGGGTTGGGGTCTGGAACGTAGAACTCGGCAGCAGACCTATCGGGTATTCCGATCTCCCACATGGTAGGGCCGTCTCTCGGTGGCTCGAACACGAGGTCACCCAGATAGATATCGTCCCCTGAACACCATTGCTCAGCAATCTCTTGTCAGGACACCAGTCATTCAAGTTAGAGGCAGGCTGCAACTAGTACTAAGCCAGGCTAACCTGAAGAAATTGTTAGTGTGGCGTCGAATCTGTAGTCCCCGATGAAACCCGGAACCCACGCATATAGGTTGTAGTTTCCAGTTACAATGTTCTTTATGTAGAAGCTACCATCTGCATCTGCTTGACACCAGAATTGGTACCCCTGTAAGTCAGGGAAAAACTCCATTATTCACAATAATACAGGCCATATAAGCATGTCGTAACGCTATACTGTAGCTTATAAGCATGTGGTACGTACCTTGCACTCTCTTTGCCACGATCCAGCCTCTCCTGGTAATGCTAAGCCTACATAGGCTGATGCGGCATAAAGATCCTCATCCTCTATAATATACCTGATCATATATGTGGTAGTAAGATATGCATATGTATGGTGCTTGAACTAGATCTAGGGTAATTGAAAATTCAAGTTACTGTGAACCTTATCTAGTCGTACATAACTGGGAGATTATGTACTACCTGTCTCTTACAAGCAATCTACCAGAGATACAACCTCTTTGCTCAGTCTTCTGGAAATCCTCTGAAAGTGCAAAATCATAGGGCCAGCTCTGTTTCTCCATCATCACCTGATTTTCCAAGGCAAACATTAAAGATGACATCAAGTGCCGACCGAGTTACTTATGTACTGCTCATAACAATATACAAAATATAAGCCAGTCACTCTGCCATAATTGCTGTCATTTGATAAATTATTATACTAACTTATGGAGTGCTCTCTTGTTGTGTGAAAATTGAATTGTACCCTAAAGTACTACTTATTTGCTGAACTATAATCACCTGAACTTTTGCATCCTCCCATAGTAGACTTGGGTCTGATCCGTCCTGACTGGAGTTAAGGTACATGAACACCGGTCCATGAACCTTTTTCCAATATTCTCCATTCGTGAACTTGGGCGAAAGGTCATCTCCAGCATAATGAGCGCTAAGAAACATCTAAGACCAGATAAAGAGACCTTTCAGAACTTGTTGCATATTAGTACCCAATAAAAATAAAAACAGTAAGGGCTTATTCGGTTTGGAGGATTTATACAGGATTTTTTCCTATGAGCATTAGTTTCATAGGAATAGAGGTGCTAGATTCCTAAGGATTGTGCCTATATTGGCCTAATTCCTACGGATTTTTAGCATTACGTGAGATCTCATGGAAAATTCTTAAGGATTCTTAGCATTAGGTGAGACCTCATGGAAAATTCCTAAGGATTGGAGTGCACATGACTTTTCATATTCCTATGATTTGAAGATCCTGTAAAAAGAATGAGCCCTAAAACAGGGTAAATGTTATTTTTGTTAAGGTCTGAACTTACAGCGAGCATAGTGGGCCCGACATGAGATGTCAAGTTCTGCTTCAGAGGTCCTCCAGTACGGAACTCGTCGCTGGGCGTGATTTGCCAGAAGCCAATCGGAGGATCAGATGACACCCATCCATGGACACTATTGTATCGGTCTTCACACGAGTATTGGTACTTGTCATCGACCTTGACAGACATATGAGTAATGCAGAGGTTATTCAGAATGAAGTCAAATATTTATCATGGATAATCTTGTTGTGACTCTATTAGCTTACCTCCCCTCTGAGTTTAGGATTAATTGGGTCCACAAGCAGGACAGCCTCAGGGTATGCTAATTGCTGGCCGCGGGGAGGCAACCGGTCATCAGGCATCGGCATTATTCTCTGCCTGTTGTCAGCCATTGCCATGTACTGGAACCTGCATTAAGTCCACCAACACATAGTTTCAGTGGGAAGAAAAAAATTAAGTGAAGAGCAAAAATTTCTTTCTTAAAGTTGGGAACGAACTTGTCTTTTCTAAGTTTGAAGGCCACTCTGGTCTCCCCAATGCCAAAATCAGGCCACCCTTCCTTGTGCTCATAGATTCCGTAGGTGTAGAATCCCGAGGAGCCGCGAAGCACGATGAACCTGTACTTGTACATACAGAGATGCTTGCTCAGCTAAACATGATTTTCCCCAGCTCCAAATTTATGCTTGTTCATCAGTCAGTCACCTCTTGTCGATGATGAGCGGAACAGCTTTCCCTTCCTGCGAAGGATCCCATGATCTGGTGAAGGAGACCTCAGCCTGGTTTTCATCATGATGTATGATGCGGAACTCTGTGCCTTTGATCCTGCGTGCAAGCGTTCACTTTCAACCTCCTTTCCGAAACAAAAAAACAAAACAAGAGAAGAAAATAGAAAAACAAAAGAGGGTAAATGAATGAAGTTGAGCTCCTCTTCTTACACATCAAATATTCCAGTTCGCTGTCCTGGTGAATTCCAAACAATGTCCCAGTACCTGACAGAAGATGAAAAGATGCATAGCTTAACTCACATCGCCTCGGATAGTAGTACAAGACAAATCGACAGATATAGCATAACCTATAAGCTGAAGCTCTAACTAGAAAGTATAGATGCAGAGTAAGATTGGTACCCTCGGTTGTCTTCTTTGTTAAGAATCTCCATAAGATTGTCCACACCGTTGTAGTGCACGCCAGTTACAATACCGTCGGGGTTGGACAGCGTCAGCTCGAATATGTCATTTTTAATTATAACCTGCACATACACAGCACACACGAAACATGCATGTTATTGTCGGCACGCGCCAACCCTATAAACATGGCCAGGAAGCACGAGGCACTTACGTATCTGCTGGTGACCTTGAGCTTAACACCGTCCATGGCGTCGCCGGCTTCCCCTTCCCGTGGAGGGCCCAAACAACAGCGCACCAGGCTCCTGCAGCTGGTCCAGGGAGACGAGGCAGCAGCATTACGTTTATATAGAAAAAAAAGGGACTGAGTGGAGCTAGCGAAGCACAGCAAGCAAAGATTAATGGCGGCTCGGCAGTGCAGCCGTGGCCATGCATGCAGTGGAAGAAGCAGAAGTAGTACCTAAGTTTCGCCATGGTGTGAGAGGACGACGGACCCCCTCCACTGATCGATCCTTGTGCGTGCCTGGAGAATAATGTGGTGTGTGGTGGCGATGTTTAGATGGATGGGCGGCCAATTATCCCTTGGTTTGGAAAGCAAGCATGCATGCGTGCGTGCGTGGAGTTGAAGCCAAGGAGGAGGGGGAGGAGGTGCGGCAATGGCGTGGTCCGCCCCGCCTCTCTTCAATTCGTTTGGGGGTTGTTGGCCGGTAACAGTTGGCTTGGCGGCTCTCTCAAGTGCGGCCGGCAGCCGAGGAGACGATGGAATATGTACCACATGTCCACAGCGGCCTGCAGCAACAGAGACATGCATGTCATTGTCAAAAGATGCCCACTAATCGATCATCCGTGTCTTTCGAGTAACGAGCATCGCGCGGCTCCTTTAACTAGTAGTATAATTTTTTCTTGCGAGAGAACTCGTTGAATTATTGTATAGCATTTGAAGCACGTAACGTGCCTAACCTAACCACAAGGCATATCTCACACTATCACGGAAAATGAAGTCGTTACAGTGGCCGGACGGTGAAGCGCGTACGTACTGATAGATGTGGACCGCCACGTCACGCTCAAACTGGAGATGGATGGACACCTCGCACGCACCGCCCAAGTCACAGCTTGCGGCCGTGAGATAGTAACAAATCAATGACTGAAGGAGCCAAGGAGGGTTTTCTTTCCTGAAACAACAGGAAGAAGAAGGCCATGCACCGACGCATGCATACAGCGTTGAGAAGTTGAGATGGGGCACGTACGGGCACTGCAACTGCAAGCAGTAGCGGAGAAACAGTGATCATGTGATCCGATTCCATCCAAGCATGCGTAGACTTTCCTTGACCTGCTCCCGCTCACGGTCACGGGGTGCAAAGAGACCGACCTGGGCTGGCCAATCCATGCAAGCCAAAAGCCTTGTGGCTTTGGAACTTGGGTAGGAAGTAGTAGGAGTAGATACAAGAGGCAAGGACAAGGACGAGCAAGAATCTCCCAGGAAGCTACAGGCGTCCTACATGGATAGCTAGATCACAGGAGAATAGTGTAGTGCTATCTTGGACATGGAGATTGTTGTAGAGGACTTTCCTTGTTTGGTTCAACCTCAATGGCAAAGCAATCCAGGCTGCTCTACAGATTGAAGGAGAAAATACTCGTCGGAGCTGAAATGTTTCATGGCTTGAGCGAGATGGGCGAGCGCGAGAGAGTAGCTTAGGATGCCTTTGGTAGCCTGCATCCAACCTAACTAGGCCCGCTGGATGCAGTCTTTTTTTCGTGTTGAACTGTTTGCTTGTATGCAATCACTGTTAAGCTTGCATCGCACACTTCTTAAAACATCGTTTTGGTTGCATCACTAGAAATGCTCCGTTTTCAGGCCCGCTCCATGCACTAGATGGATCTGGCCAGCCATGCATGTACATGGTTAGCACGTATTTTTTTTAGAAAAGGAGGATGACCCCCGGCCTCTGCATATGGACGATGCATACGGCCATTTTATTAATTATTCTCATAAGACCTTACAAAATAATACAACAGTAAGACTAAAGCCGCCGTCTAAACACCTCTATCCAACTGATGAAGGGGCGCAGATAGCCTGGGCCTAATACCAAACAGACATCGCGGCCAAACCTAACATCTAAGACCTGAGAACCCATCCAGGACGCCTGCTGGGCATGGGTCTCACCGGTCCGGCGTGCACTCAGATGCCGCCGCCGCCAACTACCACTGCTCCATCTTTAGAACTGTACTGATGCATCAACCTTGTTCGGTCTAGCTATCGTCGACACCAACACGGCGCCAAACGGCACCTCCTCCCTGCGCGCAAACAGCTGAGCACGTCGCGGTCGCCACTGATACACCTCAGCGCCATGCTACCAGGTATCACCAGCCGACACATCTTAAAGTCCTTGGATGATCTGTCGTGCGTAGCACCTGCCGACCAGGCATGACAAAGCGTAGCACTTGTCGGTCAGGCATTACTTGACATCACCACCAAAGCTCCGTGCAAGATGAAGCCGCTCCACCTCCTGCCTCTGACATCCAGCCACTACCAGGAAAAGGCTTACTAATGGCGCACCGGTTTTGCCTACTAATGGCGCACCACCGATGCGCCATTAGTATCACGCCACTAGAACTTTTTACTAATGGCGCACCACTGGTGCGCCATTAGTATCTGGTATGCTAATGGCGCACCAGGCAGTGCGCCATTAGTTTTGCCCATGGTGCGCCACTAGTGTCTGCTATACTAATGGCGCACCACATGGTAGTGCGCCATTAGTAACAATTTTTTTTAATTTTTTTCTTCTTAATCTCAGGTCACTATTTCACCTATGAGATATCCAACACATATATATACAACAAGCATCCATATAACAATCATAGCCAACACACAAGTTCCATCATATATACATACATAGCCAACACACAAGTTCCATCATATATACATACATAGCCAACACATAGTTCCATCGTTACATATTACAAAAGTTTCACATTGTTCATCCAACACCGTTATCCATCAATTCACAAAAGTTTCACATTGATACAAAATAAAAACACAAATGGAAAAGAAGCACTCCATCCATGCAAGCTTCCGTAAATTAAATCAAATCTGCAAAATGATAAACAAGAAGTTAGAAGAAGAAAAAGAAGAAGACTAGAAGAATACTAGAAGAAGAAGAACACTAGAAGAAGAATAAGAAGAATTTTGGAAAAGAAGAAGAGTAAGAAGAAGACTATAAGCTTATTATGTAAACTTGATCATTTTGTGCTAACATAAGTTATTTTGGAGCTAACCTATAGGAAACTAAGCATATAAGCTCTAAGTTGGTATATTAGAGCCAACTTAGGTAAAATGAAGCTAACCTATATCATTTTGGAAAAGAAGAAGAATAAGAAAAAGACTATAAGCTTATTATGTAAACTTGATCATTTTGTGCTAACATAAGTTATTTTGGAGCTAACCTATAGGAAACTAAGCATATAAGCTCTAAGTTGGTATATTAGAGCCAACTTAGGTAAAATGAAGCTAACCTATATCATTTTGGAAAAGAAGAAGAATAAGAAAAAGACTATAAGCTTATTATGTAAACTTGATCATTTTGTGCTAACATAAGTTATTTTGGAGCTAACCTATAGGAAACTAAGCATATAAGCTCTAAGTTAGCATATTAGAGCCAACTTAGGTAAAATGAAGCTAACCTATAGGAAACTAAGCATATTAGAGATAACATAGGTAAC
Source organism: Triticum urartu (assembly GCF_003073215.2). Taxonomy (NCBI): domain Eukaryota; kingdom Viridiplantae; phylum Streptophyta; class Magnoliopsida; order Poales; family Poaceae; genus Triticum; species Triticum urartu. The sequence goes on from NC_053028.1 coordinate 422,096,907, forward strand.
TAAGTATATATATATATATCATTTTGGAGATCTGACACACCTGACAAAGTGTAACGCCCTCGATGCGGCTATATCTCCCACGTGTCGAAGCACGACTTAGAGGCATAACCGCATTGAATGCAATGTCGCAAGTGAGGTAATCTTCACACAACCCATGTAATACATAAGGGAAAGAGATACATAGTTGGCTTACAATCGCCAATTCACACAATTACATGAATAAAGCATTACATCAACCAGATACAATCAAGGTCCGACTATGGAACCAAAATAAAAGAAGAACCCCAAATGCGACACGGTCCCCGATCGACCCCAACTGGGCTCCACTACTGACAACTAGAACGAAACAACACAAAGGACAAGATCTTCATCGAGCTCCTCCTGAGCTTGGTTGCGTCATCTGCACGGACTCATCGGCACCTGCAAGTTGGGTTTGGAAGTATCTGTGAGTCACGGGGACTCAGCAATCTCGCACCCTCGCGATCAAGACTATTTAAGCTTATGGGTAAGGTAAAGGTAAGAGGTGGAGCTGCAGCAAGCGACTAGCATATATGGTGGCTAACATACGCAAATGAGAGCGAGAAGAGAAGGAAAAGCACGGTCGATAAAAGTATGATCAAGAAGTGATCCTAAAACCACCTACGTCAAGCATAACTCCAACCCCGTGTTCACTTCCCGGACTCCGCCGGAAAGAGACCATCACGGTTACACACACGGTTGATGCATTTTAATTAAGGTTAACTTCAGGTTTTCTACAACCGGACATTAACAAATTCCCATCTGCCCATAACCGCGGGCACGGCTTTCGAAAGTTCAAATCCCTGCAGGGGTGTCCCAACTTAGCCCATCACAAGCTCTCACGATCAACGAAGGAATAGACCTCCTCCCGAGATGTTCTGATCAGACTCGGTATCCCGGTTCTTCAAGACATCCTCGACAATGGTAAAACAAGTCCAGCAAGACCACCCGCTGTGCCGACAAATCCCGATAGGAGCTGCACATATCTCGTTCTCAGGGCACACCGGATAAGCTAAGCATACAGGAGCCGACATAACCCAAGTTGCCAAGGGATGGCCCTGCATGGTGCTCTGTGTTGGACCAACACTCAGAGGAGCACTGGCCCGGGGGTTTAAATAAAGATGACCCTTGAGTCTGCAGAACCCAAGGGAAAGAAAAGGCTAGGTGGCAAATGGTAAAACCAATGTTGGGCCTTGCTGGAGGAGTTTTATTCAAGGCGAACTGTCAAGGGGTTCCCATTATAACCCAACCGCGTAAGGAACGCAAAATCCGGGAACATAACACCGATATAACGGAAACTAGGGCGGCAAGAGTGGAACAAAACACCAGGCATAAGGCCGAGCCTTCCACCCTTTACCAAGTATATAGATGCATTAATTAAAATAAGAGATATTGTGATATCCCAACAAAATATCCATGTTCCAAACATGGAACAAGCTCCAATCTTCACCTGCAACTAACAACGCTATAAGAGGGGCTGAGCAAAGCGGTAACATAGCCAAACAACGGTTTGCTAGGACAAGGTGGGTTAGAGGCTTGGTTCAACAATATGGGAGGCATGATAAGCAAGTGGTAGGTATCGCAGCATAGGCATAGCAAAAGAGCGAGCAACTAGCAAGCAAAGATAGAAGTGATTTTGAGGGTATGATCATCTTGCCTGAGATCCCGCAAGGAAGAAGAACGAGTCCATGAAGAAAACAAACGGACGTAGTCGAACGAATCCTCACAACACGACGTTATCGGAACCAACCCGAAGAAGCAACACCGGAAAGAAGCAAACAACATGGTAAACAACCATCACATAAACATGGCATGATGCACAACCAAGAATGATGCATGTCCGGTTTAAATATGCATGGCATGGCAAAAAGCACAAACAACTCTACAAGTTAAGTGGAGCTCAATATGCAACGAGTTGCATATTGACGACACACCACATCAAATATTTAGTTCTCTCTCGGTTAGATACTCAACAATTTAAATGTTGGTTAACATGGCAAGAGGTGAAGCATAAGTAAACCAAACATTTAGGCAAGTTTAAATGAGGCCGGAAATAACAAACAACAAATCCGGTAAATCCCCATATGCAATTATCAATTTGGTGCAACAACAATTTTTAAACATTTAAATGTTATTATCATGATGCGAATGACATGTGCAAGTTTATGCAATTTTCTATTAAAAGTTGACAAGAGCATTATGAAGCATTTGTCACCGTGGTGCAAAGGAAAGGGGTGCCACGGCAACGATAACAAAAACGGTGCCATGGCAGCGTTCCGGTTCCGGTACTCGATTGAGATACCGACGCAAAGGGAAAGTGTGCGGAACATGACAAGAAAGGATCGTGGGGTGATCTCGGATACAAAGTTCCCACATGTCGTTGGCAAGGCAAAAAGAGGGGCGACGTGCAAACGCGATCGTCTCATATCACATAATATGCATTCGGTCCACGGACGGTCGTGTCGATGGTTATACCTTTCGAAGCGTGCCTTATCGGAACGGATCAAGTTCGTAGAGGGAAGTAGGCGTTCTCGCGACGGCGGTAGTGGAAGTAGTTGTTCACGCGACGGTAGTCGGACTTGACGATACCGTTACACGGGTCTTCGGCAACGGTAGTGGTACCCATTTTGTAGTCGTGCACATTCCGTAGTTGTTCGAGGTCACGGCGAGGATCTTGACGTCCATGGAGTCTTCGAGGGTCGACGGTAGTGGTACTCGGGTCGTCGGTGACGGTAGTCGTTCTATGCATCGGGCGTCAAGGTATTTGCCGAGGTACTTGCCGTTCTTAGTGGTTCCGAAAACGGCGGTAGATGAACAAGATGCGTCGTCGTGGTACTTGGCAAAAATCTCAAAGAAAATGTCTGACGGTCCACGTACGGGTCTTGGCGACATTCTTGCCCATCCAAACCGAAACAAGACATAAGGGCCTCTGGTGGACAGCGGGCGAGCAACGGCAGAAGATGTCGAGCCATAGCTGCTCATGCCCAACAATGAAACAACCAAATCGGCCATGACTTGGTGCTGGAGCAGAGCATCAGGAGGCAGGGCGTTGCAGGACAACGGGGCCGGAGATGGGGGGCGGCAGCACAGGAACGGCGGCTTCCTGAGGAGCCTCGGACGGCCATGGCGGCGTTAGTCGCTGGCATCAGGCTGCGTGGCCTGCGGGCAGGCAGCGAGGGCGAGGAGGCAGGGCTTGCCGGCGGACCTGCTGCACCGGTTGACGGCGACGAAGGCAGAGATGGGGAACGACTTGGTCGTGGCGCGAGCGAAGGGAGGAGACGCGCGGAGGAGGCTCGCGGGCAGGCAGCAGCCATGCTGCACAGGGCTCGGGCTTGGGGAAGGCTTGGCGCAGGGTGACGGTGCCATGGGAGGTGCGCTGTAGAGGGAGAGAGGGAGGCGCACGGGATCGAGAAGGAGAGGTCGAGGGATCGGGCAGAGGGGAGAGGTCGAGGGATCTCTCGATCCCTCTGGCGGCGCTAGGAAACGAGGAGGAGAGGGAGATGGGATCGAGCGAAGGCGGCTCTCGGGGAAAGGACAAGGGGAATCGAGGGGATGGGGTCTCCTGGCGCTAGGTTAGGATTAGATGGGCCTGGAGGCCGGCCCAGTAGAGAGGGAGGGGCTGCCCTAGAGAGGCCGGCGGCTGGACCTTAGGCGGGCTTCTGCTAGGAGGCCCAAGTGGCCAGATGCCTGGCTGGGCTCCTCTCTCCTTCTTAATTCTTCTCTTAACAAAAACAGAGAAAAATAAGAGAAAGGAAAAGAGAGAAGAGAAGGTTAGAGGAAGAATTTGGGCACGGGAAATAAATTTCCCGGACTCGCAAAAATGCGCATGTTCCAAGAAAAATGGAGTGGGCATTTTTAAAGTTTTAAATTCAAACTCATTTGATTTAAAATCAAATGGTGTGAATAGGAAGTGAGGGTTAGGAAGGTCCAAAAATGTTCGGATTTTTGTTGGAGCTCCAGAAAATGACGAAAGAATTTATGGGCAAAGTTTGGAGACCAAGAATTAAGATAATAAAGGCATGGGATATTTGCAAGTGTGTTATGGTTAATTCCAAATAAATGGAATAATTACTATAGCTCTCTAAATATCGAGAGGATATGTTGTAAAGAGAATCACCATGTGAATTCCCTCGGTTTAAATGGATCGAAGATCCATACGGTTTATTTAGTTGAGTTAAGAAAAGAAATGACATGATGGCATGATGACATGATGCAATGCACACGATGCAAAGATGAATGCAACAGACGAAACAAAGCACATAACGAAACCCGGAAACCCTGGAAGGCATGTGAAGCTCCGGTCTTGGGGCGTTACACAAAGTTCAGTTCTCATGCATTGTTCTTCTCCTTCTCCTTCCTCAGCCTGATGCGCCAAGAGCGGCGAGGCGGTGGAGGCAGTGGGATGTAGTCTTCTACCTCAATTGGCGTGGTCATGTCGCCCAGCTGTGGGATCACCAGCGCCACCACCGGTGCGTGGTCATTGTCAGGCACCACCGCCATCGCGAGGCCACCTTCAGGCACGACCATCGCTAGGTCATCCTTAGCCACCTCCATCTCTTGCCCATGGTCATCCACCACCATCTCTTGCCCATGGTCAGCCACCACCATCTCTTGCCCTTGGTCAGCCACCACCAGCGCTAGGTCATCCTCAGCCTGATGCCCATCGTCATCCTGCAGCTCCTCATCCCCACTCTGCTCCTCTTCTCCCGCACTCTAGTCCGGATCATCCTTCTTGTTGTCTATGCTGCTGCCAGAATCGCTGCTGCTTTTGCTACAGCCAGAATAGCTGCTGCTTTCGCTACAGCCATAGTCGCTGCTGCTTTGGCTGTAGCCAGTGTCGCTGCTGCTGCTCCCATTACCTGTCTAAATGCAACAATGACCGTTAACAATCGATGTGAGACAAAGCCAAATGTAGAGGAATAAGAAGAGGCAGAACGTACCGGCATCATCATCGTCAGCGTAGCGCATGCGACACATAGTCGCGTTGAACACCTTCACGATGAGCATGATGGCGTCGTCGTCGTACCTGAAGAGAAGGAAGTACCCCAGCCGCAGGTCGTAGGCACGGTAGAACTTCTTCCACCCACGAGACAAGTACATGTGGCCCTCCTTGATCACCATCTCCACATCCCACTGCCTGCGAAACCCGTTGCCAGCCTGTCACAGCTTCACATTATTTGGCGGATCTTCACCCATCAGCATGTTCATAAAACTGTCAGGCAACCTCTGCAGTTTGGGACAATGAGTGATGTAGCAAACAACAGATATCATAATGAGATGGGTGAAGGGGAGATCTCTCGTTTTATATACCTACGTCATGGATGATACTGAAGTCCCAAGTATGATAGTGAAGAACTCGGAAGCATCCAACTCATACTACGGTGTCGCAGAGCGGCGGTGGCTGCTTCCCGCCATCTCTGATAAGCAGCAGAAGAGACCAATTAGTACCCTTACAACAGATCATAAAACATGCGTGATTACGGGCATTAGTCGCAAGTACCCCATATGTCCTATTTTTAGCAAAGTCATGCTAAAATTCACGGAAAATTTCAGCATGACCTTTGCTAAAAATAGGACATATGGAATACCCGAATTTGCCGGAACGGAAGTTAATCGACATTCCGGCAAACTCAAGGGCCTCTCGGGGTACCTGCAAAATCATTATCCCCGCGTAATGAAGTCGCCAATGGGTCATTTCAGAAGATCACAAGTAGCATCATCACAAGTACAACATCATCACAAATACAGCAGCAGGGATATTTTTATGATACAAGAAGAAAGCAGCCACAACTATAGTAAAAACAAGCAACTACACACACAGGAGTTGTAAAATATCCCTGCTATTCTTTTTTACATAAACATGTAATTAGTCAAGACAACTTCTCTCATATTTTTAAACTTCCATTTATTTTAATCTACGGTAGAGACATGACATCATCACCCTCCAGAAAAAACCAACAAATATGGCATCAGAAACATATGTGCCACCTGTCAGAAAATATAGAAAAGAAAGCACATAGTTATAAAGATTAGTATTCGAGACTTTGTAGAGAGCTCTGGTTTCTCTTAATGGCAATTTGGGTGAACCTTTCCATGCAAAAAAAAATTAAACTGTTATACAGATTTTGGACCCCATCATATGCTAAGCAGGTGTGATGGTTCAGGCTTAATATGAAGCAAGCAGTAGATGAGGTGCAAACAAACATTTTTTTAAACAAATTGTGGTGGGATATTTCAAGACATTGCAGTTCGAGTGCTTCAGAATGGCTGTGAGATGAGAATTACAGACAATCAGATCCTCTTGACTATAGTACAGCATAAACTGAAGGATAAAAAGGGTGTTTGGATTCAGTTAACTGAATATGCTACTCTAGTTCCTGGAGTTGGTTACTTAATTCTGTCTATTCCCATTGGTCTGGCTAACCTTTGGGTAATAGCTACTTATACTTGTTGTTACAGGTTACTGCTGTTATATATACTTACAGCAGCACTGCTAATGATACTAGCCCAAGTGCTTGTGGGTGTGGTGTCCTATTTGCAGAAAAATACCATGTGTAAGTGGAGTGCAGTGTTCTACAGAAGCAGATGTTCAGTTGGGTGCTACCCTGTCTATTTCTTCTATGCTATCCTTATACTCTGCTTAAGAATAGATGCTACTTGTCTTGGCTATATTCTGCTTTCTTGTCTATTTTTCCATCCCTCTCTCTTCTATTAAACTAATAAGAACAGATGTTGCCTGATCTTATTGCCTATGATGCTGGTCTGAGGCCTCTCTGGGTTCTAAAGTTATTTTTGTGGCTCCAAGAACTCCTACAAATCCTGTGATGCATGACACAACCTTTCCGTGTGAATTTTTCTGTAACTGTACCTAACTGTACCTAACAGAAAAATTTACTTGAGAATCAACAACAATTTACAAGCCATGGCCATGGTCTCCACTCCCAAACCCTAACCCTATTTACAAGCCATTTTCTGTAACTGTACCTAACTGTCACCTGCGTGGTGGTGCCCTGCACAGCGGTTGTTGAGCTCGCGCGGTGTGGTGAGCTCGCCGGAGATGGACGGGCCCTGCACAGCGGTCGAGACTCAGAGCAGAGGTTGAGGGCAAGAGGAAGAAGAAGAAGAAGAAGGAAGTGGAGGGGAGGGGCTCACCTGCAGTCGAGGGAGTACACGGCGCCGGCCTGGCTGAGCTAAGGTAGGGCAGAGCAGCGCGCGGACGGCGGCGTCGCATGGCTTGGCTGAGCTGGCGGTCGTCGTCTCCTCCTCCTTGTCGTCCTCCTCCTGGTCCTCCTCCTCCGGCTCGGTGCGCGGGGGCGCGAGGGCGGCGGCGCGAGGGAGCTACAGTGGTGGGGGGCGTGGGGGCGGCGGCGCGGGGGAGCTGCAATGGTGGGGGCGTGGGGGCGTGGGGGCGGGGGTCGGGGCAGCGGCGGCAGGGGACAGAGGGGGCGTGCAGGCGCGGCGGCGGCGTACGGTTGGGGCGGAGGGGGCAAATTAGGTCGAGTGGGGAGGAAGGGAGGGAGGGGAATAGGTGGAGTGGGGGGAAGCTTACTAATGGCGCACCCAGCAGCGGTGCGCCATTAGAATGTTTTTTTATTACAGTTCGAGCCCTCAGGTTATATTCCACCTAACCCAATCTACATCAGAACCCGCCCACTAGCCCGACTGGTCAGCACGCAGCACACACACTGGAGGTCCTGGGTTCGATTCCCAGGCTCCCCAATTTTTATTTTTATGCATTTAAAATGCTGTTTGATATTTATTTGTGTTTAAATATGTTCAAACTTGTTTAAATCATAACAGTAATATTTTTTTTAAAACAGTAATAATTTTTTAAAACAATATGTTCAAATTTGTTATTTGAAAATATTTATGAATATGAAAAAGGTGGAGTGAAGGGTGCGGTGGGTCATCGGCGACGGTGGGGTGGGGGGGGGTGCGGGCGGGGGGTCGGCGGCGGCGGCCGGTGGAGGGGGGGAGGGTGCGGTTGATCGTCGGCGGCGGTGGAGCGGGGAGGGTGCGGTTGATCGTCGGCGGCGAGGGGGACGTCGATGTCCCATGAACACGGTTTTCGAAGACCCAAGATCTCTATCTAGCTGGCGATACGTTGTGTCATCCATGCACCTTACGCATCCAGAAAATCCATGGACTACCTGCCCCGCGAGATAACCGTAACCGAGATAGTCGTGTAGTAGTGCATTTAAAATGCTGTTTGATATTTTTTTATGTTTAAATATGTTCAAACTTGTTTAAATCATAACAGTAATATTTTTTTTTATAAAAACAGTAATAATTTTTTAAAACAATATGTTCAAATTTGTTATTTGAAAATATTTATGAATATGAAAAAGGTGGAGTGGAGGGTGCGGTGGGTCATCGGCGACGGTGGAGTGGGGGAGGGTGCGGGCCGGGGGTCGGTGGCGGCGGCCGGTGGAGCGGGGGAGGGTGCGGTTGATCGTCGGCGGCGGTGGAGCGGGAAGGGTGCGGTTGATCGTCGGCGGCGAGGGGGACGTCGATGTCCCATGAACACGGTTTTCGAAGACCCAAGATCTCTATCTAGCTGGCGATACGTTGTGTCATCCATGCACCTTATGCATCCAGAAAATCCATGGACTACCTGCCCCGCGAGATAACCGTAACCGAGATAGTCGTGTAGTAGTGCATTTAAAATGCTGTTTGATATTTATTTGTGTTTAAATATGTTCAAACTTGTTTAAATCATAACAGTAATATTTTCTTTATAAAAACAGTAATAATTTTTTTAAAAAATATGTTCAAATTTGTTATTTGAAAATATTTATGAATATGAAAAAGGTGGAGTGGAGGGTGCGGTGGGTCATCGGCGACGGTGGAGTGGGGGAGGGTGCGGGCCGGGGGTCGGTGGCGGCGGCCGGTGGAGCGGGGGAGGGTGCGGTTGATCGTCGGCGGCGGTGGAGCGGGGGAGGGTGCGGTTGATCGTCGGCGGCGAGGGGGACGTCGATGTCCCATGAACACGGTTTTCGAAGACCCGGGATCTCTATCTAGCTGGCGATACGTTGTGTCATCCATGCACCTTACGCATCCAGAAAATCCGTGGACTACCTGCCCCGCGGGATAACCGTAACCGAGATAGTCGTGTAGTAGTGAAAAATATATATATACTAATGGCGCACCGCGTAGTAGTGCGCCATTACTAGTTTAAACTAGTAATGGCGCACTTTGACACGGTGCGCCATTAGTTGTTTTGCAAAAAAAGAATTAAAAAAAATTCAGTACTGGCGCACTCCTTGTCCGGTGCGCCATTACTAGTTAGAACTAGTAATGGCGCACTTCGGTCGGATGCGCCATTAGTATGTATGTAAAAATGAAAAAAAATCACTAGTGGCGCACCTTTTGTCCGGTGCGCCATTAGTGTCTTCCACACTAATGGTGCATCACCAACAGGTGCGCCATTAGTATATAGTAGTGGCGCACTACTTCCCTGGTGCGCCATTAGTGTCAATCCTATCTATAGCCCTTTTCCTAGTAGTGAGCGCTGCTCCGCAAACGATGCTCCCAAGAGAGAAACGACACCACAGTGCCGCCATCGTCCGATCTGGAACACCAGATCCTAGGGTTTCCTCCGGAGCAGCACGAGTGGGTCGACAATAGTTACACGACGATGCCTTCATCAAGGTAACGGCGAGAACACTGCCATCGCCTGCCGTCGGCTCGGTTTTCACCGGCAACCATGTCTCCCCTACTCGCAGCCGGGACAAGATGATGGATCTCGAGATCCGATCACCAAGCCTCTGGTCGGCCATCTCGGGAAGAAGATGACCACCACGTCCACCAGTGTCACCACGCCTGGCACGCGTCACCGCCAGCACCCCCATGGTGCCTAGAGGCCGACAAGCCCCGACGAAACCCCTACCTCGCCAGCCGCCATGGCCCAGATCCCGGCACCACCAGATCCAGATCGGATCAGGGTCCAGGGCCCCAAGCCGCAACCGCCGTGGAGGCAGCACCACTGGACGGTGCCTAGCCCTCCAACCCACCGCTGAGTCATAGCCGGAGCTCCGCCGCGCCACGCCGCCAAGCCGCCGCCGGGATACCTCGCGACGCCGCGCGTCGGAGAGGCCTGAAGCCGCAGCTGCACCGCCGCCAGGCAGGGGCACCGCCACCCAGCACGCCCTCCGCCGCGCCGCTGGGCCCCGCCCAGCCCAGCGCCGTCCCACATGGGACGCCAACCGCGAGGAGAGGGGCAAGATCCCCGCAGCCACCAACGCCGGCCGGTCTTTGCCCGGCGGCGCTATGCGGTGGCGGCGGGGGGAGAGAGATCGGCGAGGGAGGACGAGGGGCGGCGGCTAGGGTTTCGCCCGAGGACACTCGCGGGAGCGGCTCGTCATTCACCCACTCACTCGAGCCAGTCCTCTGACACTCAGCGCAGAGCCAGCCCCCCATTAATGCGGCTGCCGGCCGCAGGAGATGCTCGACATGGCCGGCGATACGGTTACCCCGGTGACGTCCCCTTAAAAATTTGGGGAGAATTTCACTTCCCCGGCCTCTGCACCATCCAGGGATGCATCCGGCCTTTTATGTACGAGTACTAGGATTTTTAATCTAGTCCTCAAGAATAAATAGGAACCGAAATTCGCCTCCGTGAGGATTCGAACCCAGGTGTTGGGTTTGTACATCCACTCCCCGAACCAGTTGAGCTAGGCTCACTGTGACGCCCCGAGACCGATGTGCCAGGTGTCTTTCAGTTATTCACTGTTGTTGCCATGTCATTCTCTTGCGTGTTGCATCTTGTCATGTCATCATGTGCATTGCATCATCATGTTTTCAAAACTTGCATCCGTCCCGGCCTCCTCGTTCTCTCCATTGTCCGTTCTGAGCCCAGACACACTTGCATGCGCCCGCGGCATGTCCGAAATAGTATTTTATAAGTGGCCGGAAAATGTTCTCGGAATAGGATGAGAGTTGACGTGTGGTCTTATTATAGTGTAGATAGACCGCCTGTCAAGTTTCATCGCATTTGGAGATCGTTTAATGCCCCAACGGATAGATATAGCGGCAGTATAGCCGGTCTAACGTCGGACGTTTTCGGTCTCCGGAAACCATGTCGGGCTGCATCTCTCCCCTCTTCTCTCATACCAACCTGCTCTTCACAATCCGCCAGACCCAACCTAACCTCTCTCATCAGCCCGCGGCCCTCCTCGCGCGCGCGTCCGAGAGTTGTCCCGGACCCGAACCGGACTTTCGTCACCGTTGGATCCGGATCATCCCCAAACATCTACAAAACGTCTCCGTTTTCTTATTTGGGATCCCTAGCCTATTTTTCCCGACCGTACATTTACGATCGGGGGGTTCCGTTAGCCCCTAACCTAACCCACCAGTGTATATAATGGGCAACCCTAGGAATTAGGGATCCTGTCCCATCCATCCTCCTCTCCGCCGCCACTAGCTCCACCTGGTCTCCCCCTTCCTCGGGATCCCCGATCCAATCCATCCACCCCACCCGGCCGAACCAACCACCTCCTCGTTTTGCATCCCCGACCAACCAAGCAGCCCAGCCCCTCGCGCGCCTCCTTCCTTGAGCAGGAGCTCGACCTGCCGCCGGCGACCACCACCGGCGACAAGAACAAGACCGCTACCCAGTTCCCCTTCCCCTTCTTTTCCCTCTCTGGGTTCCTCTCCCTCTACTCATCCCTCTGCTCGTTTCCTTTGGACAGGGGACCTCCATGGACGAACGCCAAGGCTGCCAAGAGGATCCGGACGCCGTCGGCTTGCCTCTGCTCCGCCTCCCCTCGCCAAATCTGCTCCATTCTCGGCGCCCTCCGCCTCGCTTGCCGCGGGAGCTCCAAGCAGACGCCTTCCAGGAGCCTCCCATCCGCATGGGACCTCCAACCAACGCCTCGGGCCACTTCTGACCGCCGGCACCCCTTCCTCATCACGATCCTACAGCCACTGACCTCGTCGGTGAGCATTCAGGTCGCCCCGTCAGGCCTTTGCCATCCCACGGCGTCTCTCTCTCCTTCCGTTCCCCTGTTTCTCTCTGAACTCTCTGTCTTTTCTTCAGGAAACAACAGCCTCCTTCAAGCTCGTCGCCTCAAGCCCCTGCTTCGTCTCCTCCTACGTGGATCCGTGCGCCCTCGCTTTGTTCCCGCGGGTTCAGGCACGATCCGACCGGGAAGAGCCCCGCCGCTGCGACCTCCTGCCTTCTGTCGCCATGGCGCCACTGCCATTCTTCTTCAACGAGATGCAGCAGCGCTGCATCAAGCACACGGCCACCACGCGCGTGAGTCACCTGCTGGACTCCAGATCTGGCCCAGCCAGCGGCCTCCTCTGCTTCCAGTCGGGCCTCAGCCCATGGGTGAGCGAACACCCGAGCCCCTGTGCACTGTTGGGCCAGCCAGATTTGGCCCGTATCATGTTTTTTCCCTGTTCTGCGAATTTGCTATTTATCCAGAGAGTGCAGTTTTACAGAAAAAGTCCCTAGAGTTCATGCATTTAATAACTCATGAACCGTGCTTCGGATTAAAATGGTTTAAATATGTAAAATGCTTAGAATTTCATATAGTTTCATAATATGTCATTTTCATCCATGTTTAAAATATTTAAAATGATGTTTGGTTAAATTTGCTCCTATGCCATGCTAAAATGATTTAATTCATAACTAAATAACCGTAGCTCCAAACCTAATAAACTTTATATGTAAATGGGGTAGAAAAATTCCTTGTTTAAGATGGTGACTTTACTTTGCATGTTTAACAACTCTAAAATATTGTTTAGGGAAGAACAGTACCAAATCTATAATATGCTCATGAGGAGTTTTCCGGAATTGTGTTCGTTGCTTCCGGCCTCATTTAAACTTGCCTAGATAGGTAGTTTTCTTTGCTTCACCCTCTTGCCATGTTAACATTTAATCTTGTTGGGTACATAAACGAGATCAAACTAAATAAGTCACGTGGTGTTTCGCCAATACGCAACGGAGTTGCATATTGAGCTCCACTTAATTTGTAGGTTGGCTTGTGCACTTTGCCATGCCATGCCTCATTAAACTGGACATGCATCATACTTGATTGTGCATCATGCCATGATTATGTGTTGGTTGTTTACTATGTTGTGTGCTTCTTTCCGGTGTTGCTTCTTCGGTTTGGTTCAGAGAATGTCGCGTTTGTGAGGACCCGTTCGACTATGTCTGTTTGTCTTCTTCATGGACTCCTTCTTCTTCCTTGCGGGATTTCAGGCAAGATGACCATACCCTCGAAATCACTTCTATCTTTGCTTGCTAGTTGCTCGCTCTTTGCAATGCCTATGCTATGATACCTACCACTTTCTTATCATGCCTCCCATATTGTGAACCAAGCCTCTAACCCACCTTGTCCTAGCAAACCGTTGATTGGCTATGTTACCGCTTCGCTCAGCCCCTCTTATAGCGTTGTTAGTTGCAGGTGAAGATTGAAGTTTGTTCCTTGTTGGAACATGGAGATGTTGTTCCTTGTTGGAACATGTTTACTTGTTGGGATATCATAATATATCTTATTTAATTAATGCATCTATATACTTGGTAAAGGGTGGAAGGCTCGGCCTTATTCCTGGTGTTTTGTTCCACTCTTGCCGCCCTAGTTTCCGTCATATCGGTGTTATGTTCCCGGATTTTTCGTTCCTTACGCGGTTGGGCTATTATGGGAACCCCTTGACAGTTCGCCTTGAGTAAAACTCCTCCAGCAATGCCCAACATTGGTTTTACCATTCGCCACCTAGCCCTTTTCTTTCCCTTGGGTTCTGCAGACTCAAGGGTCATCATTATTTTAACCCCCCCGGGCCAGTGCTCCTCTGAGTGTTGGTCCACCTGTCAGCTGCCGGTGGCCACCAGGGGCAACTCTAGGCTGGCCTACCCGTACCTAGGACAATCTGAGTGTGCCCTGAGAAAGAGATATGTGCAGCTCCTATCAGGATTTGTCGGCACATTTGGGCGGTGTTGCTGGTTTAGTTTTGCCTTGTCGAAATGTCTTGTAACCGGGATTCCGAGTCTGATCGGGTCTTCCCGCTAGAAGGAATATCCTTCGTTAACCGTGAGAGCTTGTGATGGGCTAAGTTGGGACTCCCCTGCAGGGATTTGAACTTTTGAAAGCCGTGCCCGCGGTTATGGGCAGATGGGAATTTGTTAATGTCCGGTTGTAGAAAACTTGAAGCTGACCTTAATTAAAATACATCAACCGCGTGTGTAACCATGCTGGTCTCTTCTCGGCGGGGTCCGGGAAGTGAACACGGTGTTGGAGTTATGCTTGACGTAGGTTGTTCTAGGATCACTTCTTGATCATAGTTTTTATCGACCGTGCCTTGCCTTCTCTTCTCGCTCTCATTTGCGTATGTTAGGCACCATATATGCTAGTCGCTTGCTGTAGCTCCACCTCGTACCTTTTACCTTACCCATAAGCTTAAATAGTCTTGATCGCGAGGGTGTGAGATTGCTGAGTCCCCGTGACTCACAGTTACTTCCAAAACCAGCTTGCAGGTGCCGATGAGTCCGTGCAGATGACGCAACCAAGCTCAGGAGGAGCTCGATGAAGATCTTGTCCTTTGTGTTGTTTCGTTCTAGTTGATCAGTAGTGGAGCCCAGTTGGGGTCGATCGGGGACCTTGTCGCATTTGGGGTTCTTCTTTTATTTTGGTTCCGTAGTCGGACCTTGATTGTATTTGGATGATGTAATGTTTTATTCATGTATTGTGTGAGGTGGAGATTGTAAGCCAACTATGTATCTTTTCCCTTATTGTATTACATGGGTTGTTTGCGAAGATTACCTCACTTGCGACATTGCTTTCAATGCGGTTATGCCTCTAAGTCGTGCTTCGACACGTGGGAGATATAGCCGCATCGAGGGCGTTAAAAGTTGGTAATCAGAGCCTTCCCCGACCTTAGGAGCCCCCACTGCTTGATCGGATTAGCAGCCGTTGTTGAGTCTAGAAAAATGTTTTGAGTCATTTAGGAATTATATATCGGAGAGTTTAGGAATTCTTTTTAATCCCCAGTCCCTTCATCGCTCTGGTAAGGCATCCTGACGTAGAGTTTTGACTCTTCTCTTCTCAAATTTTCATAAAAAAATTTAGGATCACGCGGGTATCTTGGAATCGTTCCGATGGTTTTGTGACGAGAACATTGTTCTTGGTGCCTCCTGACATTTAGGGGTTGTGGCAGTGTCCCCGGGAGTTGAGCTCCGAGGTGTTGTCGTCACAATTTTATCGTTGCAGTTCTGGAATACCTGAGTTTAGTTTCGCCAACATTGAAAATCTCTTTTATGCAGTTGTTGGTGAGATAACCTCGACGCGACCCAGTACTGGGGCGGGAGTTCGGGAGTATTGCCATAACTTGTATAACAGATGCTTTTCGAGGGTTGAGGTAGACGATTTCCGAAGGTTTCTTGGTTATGTGTTGAAGGATGGATACAGCTGGATGTAGGATTTGTTAGTTTTGGGTGAGATATTATGCTTCCCCTGTATCCCCAACACCTGATTGCATAACCGGAAAATTTCCGGAGTTTATAAGTGGGAATTCAAGTAGCTCTTAGGATATCTTTCCGACAGATGTATGATACGAAATTGGGGTTCGACGTCTAGTGGTCCGCCTATTCACGGTTGGTTTTACAGTGGTCTCGTTGTGTCTTAAAGAGTCCTTGGCTATGCCGACTCGGGGACGCTTCGTATGTCATGTGCACTGCCTTGTACATGATGGTGCTGTACGATCGAGCCCGTGTAGGCCCCACCATGAAAACTTCGGACGAAATCTCTATCATATGTTTGTTCCGTCCTATTCTGCAAGCCAATCCTTTGTTTTTTGTTTTGAGTTGTGGTATTCGAGTTGCTTCAATGTCAAATGTTGATTCCATACCTTCTCTAAACGGTGTTCTCATACTCCGATGTGAATACCAATCTTCATGATAATCGAGATTGTCATGTCAATTCTTTTCAACCGATGTATTTCTCTTCAAGTGGATCCGATCATTTCAACAACCGCAAGATCAAGTATCAGTTCTTCTCAACGGTGTTTGTTTCATCCGTCTCCAAGTTGCCTTTGTTTTCCCGCCCTCCCTCCCTTTTTTTTTTCAAGGGCTCATATATCTTAATCGAGTATCCATTTTATTCATGTGAAGACTCTTCATTCTTGTCTTTGAATGTTCTTATCCGGTGATGCTCATGAAGATACTAACGGAGCCTCAAGTTCATCATTATTCATTCTTTTCTTCTCCGGTGGATTTAAATCAAGCTTTGGTGTTGATCATATCCTTTTTCATCATTTCAAATGCTTTTCTCGTGCCGGTGCACCTCATAACCATTCATTTCTCGCTATTCATTTGTTCCGGAGTGCTCAAGATATCTCGAAGATTCGTGTTCTCCACTCTGCATTCGTTCAAGATCTTTCCAGGTTGTTATCTCATTCAAGTCATTTAATTCAACCGGTGCAACCCCTCTTTTAATCATTTCAATGGTGTTTCTTTTGAGTGGGCCCTAACCCACAGGTTTTTTCCCAGGATCTTACCTGACTCTTCTTATTTTTCCGGAGTTATAATCAAATTCTTTTCAAAGTTTGACATAAGAATGATTCAGCATTAGTCATATGTATTTCTCCAAGATCTTTCAAATTCTTTTCATCGTTGGTTCAACCTTTCCATTTTTCATCCCGGAGTACCTCAACAATTTGGTGGTGTTTCTCATCGTCATTCTTAGATATTAAAGACCGAAGAAGAGTTTCTCTTTAATCTTGCTCCATTCTCTTCAAGATTCATGGTGCTAGCTTGTTGTCATCCTCTCATAATTATTTTCGATTGTGAGAATCCTTTTCACCCATCAGGAGATATTCAAGGGTATTTTTCAGTTCGATTATCCGGAGCCCATCATTTCAGAAGACTTGTTCATTCTCAGTTTTCAGCTCTCGTTCCCCAAATCTTACCGGTGCATCATTCAATATTCTTTAATCAGCGCGTGATCTCTTCGTTTCAGTTGTATCTAAATTCTCTCAAGTATCTTCGTTCTTTTTATAATTCTTCCCAGTGTTTCTTTATCTTCTCTTCGTTCATTTTTAATTCTTACGGTGGTTCGTTGTTTTCAATCCTTCCGGTGGTTCGTTGAAGACCTTCTCAAGTTTGCTCCATATCTATCTTAATCCTTTCTACGAGAATAAGTAGTATGCCAAATCCATTGCTTGTCATCAATCTAAATTGGTGAAGGATACGCATAACGTAATTCGTATTCTTGTTTTCATCGAGTAAATTTAATTCCTTATTCCGGAGCCTCATCAAAATTCTTGATCTCAATTATTCATCTTTTACCGGAGTTCCAAGCTCTCTCAACTATATCGTCACGGAGATCCATCTAAATCATTGCCAGGCTCCAATATTATTCTTTTCATCTTTATTTTCGTTTGATCATCCTTTTTCTACCGGAGGTTTTCATAGATGTTCTACATGATGGTTCATAAAGGATTTAATTCCTTTTCGAAGTGTTCATCAAGATTCTTTTCAGAGGAGTTCAAGCATTCTCCATCTTGCAATCCGGAGTGCAATTCTTTCTATCGTATCACTGGGGGTGGTATTATGTCATTCTTGATAATTTGAGTTCATGTTTCATGATTCACAGGTTGTTAAGACTGGGGTATCTTAAATCCATCAATCTCTTCATTGGAGTTATCTTGGGTTATTTCTTTCACCTTAAGCTTTCCCTAAGGATTGTTGCTATTTATGGTGCTTATAAAGGACCCAAGCTCTTCTTTATCCTCCCTGTGAAATATTTTCTCATCTCCTTGTTCATATCAATCCAATTCTTTTTCCCGTGAGTGGCAGGTTGTCACCTCATAATTTGAGATGTATTCCTTAAGACCATATCAAGCGTATTCTTTTCGTTGTTGGTTTTCCAACAACTCAGTTCAACCCTTCTCCTAAAGATGCCTTTTCAAGCTCTTTTGTAGCAGAAGTTGGCATTTTCTCCTCCATTCTTTTATTTCAATTATCTATCTTCTATTTCTTCTGTCCGGAGGCATTGTGTTGTTGCTCTCTTCAACCTTTCTTCTTGTTCTTGTCAGGATCATGTTCTTTTCATGCTTATCCTTTTAACCGGAGTGTTGTGTCCCTTTTTCTCAAGCTCTTTCATTTTATCAAGTTTGTCATCTCTTTTAAACCGGAGTGCTGTCCGAGATCTTTCTTACCCCTTGTTCCATCCATTCAATAGTTACGGAGGCAGTGTATTGCGATTTCATCAAGTATCTTCTCATCTTATCAAGTTCTTATTCAATTCCTTTTCTTTACAATCGGAGTGCTGCCCGAAATTGTTCTCCCTTGTTCCTCTTTTCTAACGGAGTGTTTTCAGCTTCGTCATCTCCGTTGTATGCTTCTCTCGATTGGCTTAACCTTTTCAAGGTTCTTTGGTCTCACTCGTTTGTCAAAGAAGCAACTTAATTTTACCTTTCTCTTTCTCTTCCGTTTGCCCTCCGGTGCCATTCTAGATCTCGGGATGAGATCCTCTCGTAGTGGTGGAGTGTTGTGACGCCCCGAGACCGATGTGCCTGGTGTCTTTCAGTTATTCGATGTTGTTGCCATGTCATTCGCTTGCGTGTTGCATCTTGTCATGTCATCATGTGCATTGCATCATCATGTTTTCAAAACTTGCATCCGTCCCGGCCTCCGCGTTCTCTCCGTTGTCCGTTCTGAGCCCAGACACACTTGCATGTGCCCGCGACATGTCCGAAATAGTATTTTATAAGTGGCCAGAAAATGTTCTCAGAATAGGATGAGAGTTGACGTGTGGTCTTATTATAGTGTAGATAGACCGCCTGTCAAGTTTCATCGCATTCGGAGATCGTTTGATGCCCCAACGGATAACTATAGCGGCAGTATAGCCGGTCTAACGTCGGACGTTTTCGGTCTCCGGAAACCGTGCCGGGCTGCATCTCTCCCCTCTTCTCTCAGACCAACCCGCTCTTCACAATCCGCCAGACCCAACCTAACCTCTCTCGTCAGCCCGCGGCCCTCCTCGCGCGCGCGTCCGAGAGTTGTCCCGGACCCGAACCGGACTTTCGTCACCGTTGGATCCGGATCATCCCCAAACATCTACAAAATGTCTCCGTTTTCTTATTTGGGCTCCCTAGCCTATTTTTCCCGACCGCCCGTTTACGATCGGAGGGTTCCGTTAGCCCCTAACCTAACCCACCAGTGTATATAATGGGCAACCCTAGGAATTAGGGATCCTGTCCCATCCATCCTCCTCTCCGCCGCCACTAGCTCCACCTGGTCTCCCCCTTCCTCGGGATCCCCGATCCAATCCATCCACCCCACCCGGCCGAACCAACCACCTCCTCGTTTTGCATCCCCGACCAACCAAGCAGCCCAGCCCCTCACGCGCCTCCTTCCTTGAGCAGGAGCTCGACCTGCTGCCGGCGACCACCACTGGCGACAAGAACAAGACCGGTACCCAGTTCCCCTTCCCCTTATTTTCCCTCTCTGGGTTCCTCTCCCTCTACTCATCCCTCTGCTCGTTTCCTTTGGACAGGGGACCTCCATGGACGAACGCCAAGGCTGCCAAGAGGATCCGGACGCCGCCGGCTTGCCTCTGCTCCGCCTCCCCTCGCCAAATCTGCTCCGTTCCTGGCGCCCTCCGCCTCGCTTGCCGCATGAGCTCCAAGCAGACGCCTTCCAGGAGCCTCCCGTTTGCATGGGACCTCCAACCAACGCCTCAGGCCCCTTCTGACCGCCGGCGCCCCTTCCTCATCACGATCCTGCAGCCGCCGACCTGGTCGGTGAGCATTCAGGTCGCCTCGTCAGGCCTTTGCCATCCCACGATGTCTCTCTCTCCTTCCCTTCCCCTGTTTCTCTCTGAACTCTCTGTCTTTTCTTCAGGCAACAGCAGCCTCCTTCAAGCTCGTCGCCTCAAGCCCCTGCTTCGTCTCCTCCTACGTGGATCCGTGCGCCCTCACTTTGTTCCCGCGGGTTCAGGCGCGATCCGGCCGGGAAGAGCCCCGCCGCTGCGACCTCCTGCCTCCTGTCGCCATGGCGCCACTGCCGTTCTTCTTCAACGAGATGCAGCAGCGCTGCATCAAGCACACGGCCACCACGCGCGTGAGTCACCTGCTGGACTCCAGATCTGGCCCAGCCAGCGGCCTCCTCTGCTTCCAGTCGGGCCTCAGCCCATGGGTGAGCGCACACCCGAGCCCCTGTGCACTGTTGGGCCAGCCAGATTTGGCCCGTATCATGTTTTTTCCCTGTTATGCGAATTTGCTATTTATCCAGAGAGTGCAGTTTTACAGAAAAAGTCCCTAGAGTTCATGCATCTAATAACTCATGAACCGTGCTTCGGATTAAAATGGTTTAAATATGTAAAATGCTTAGAATTTCATATAGTTTCATAATATGTCATTTTCATCCATGTTTAAAATATTTAAAATGATGTTTGGTTAAATTTGCTCCTATGCCATGCTAAAATGATTTAATTCATAACTAAATAACCGTAGCTCCAAACCTAATAAACTTTATATGTAAATGGGGTAGAAAAATGCCTAGTTTAACATGGTGACTTTACTTTGCATGTTTAACAACTCTAAAATATTGTTTAGGGCAGAACAGTACCAAATCTATAATATGCTCATGAGGAGTTTTCCGGAATTGTGTTCGTTGCTTTCGGCCTCATTTAAACTTGCCTAGATAGGTAGTTTTCTTTGCTTCACCCTCTTGCCATGTTAACATTTAATCTTGTTGGGTACATAAACGAGATCGAACTAAATAAGTCACGTGGTGTTTCGTCAATACGCAACGGAGTTGCATATTGAGCTCCACTTAATTTGTAGGTTTGCTTGTGCACTTTGCCATGCCATGCCTCATTAAACTGGACATGCATCACACTTGATTATGCATCATGCCATGATTATGTGTTGGTTGTTTACTATGTTGTGTGCTTCTTTCCGGTGTTGCTTCTTCGGTTTGGTTCAGAGAACGTCGCGTTTGTGACGACCCGTTCGACTACGTCCGTTTGTCTTCTTCATGGACTCCTTCTTCTTCCTTGCGGGATTTCAGGCAAGATGACCATACCCTCGAAATCACTTCTATCTTTGCTTGCTAGTTGCTCGCTCTTTGCAATGCCTATGCTATGATACCTACCACTTGCTTATCATGCCTCCCATATTGTGAACCAAGCCTCTAACCCACCTTGTCCTAGCAAACCGTTGATTGGCTATGTTACCGCTTCGCTCAGCCCCTCTTATAGCGTTGTTAGTTGTAGGTGAAGATTGAAGTTTGTTCCTTGTTGGAACATGGAGATGTTGTTCCTTGTTGGAACATGTTTACTTGTTGGGATATCACAATATATCTTATTTAATTAATGCATCTATATACTTGGTAAAGGGTGGAAGGCTCGGCCTTATTCTTGGTGTTTTGTTCCACTCTTGCCGCCCTAGTTTCCGTCATATCGGTGTTATGTTCCCGGATTTTGCGTTCCTTACGCGGTTGGGCTATTATGGGAACCCCTTGACAGTTCGCCTTGAGTAAAACTCCTCCAGCAATGCCCAACATTGGTTTTACCATTCGCCACCTAGCCCTTTTCTTTCCCTTGGGTTCTGCAGACTCAAGGGTCATCATTATTTTAACCCCCCCGGGCCAGTGCTCCTCTGAGTGTTGGTCCACCTGTCAGCTGCCGGTGGCCACCAGAGGCAACTCTGGGCTGGCCTACCCGTACCTAGGACAATCTGAGTGTGCCCTGAGAAAGAGATATGTGCAGCTCCTATCGGGATTTGTCGGCACATTCGGGCGGTGTTGCTGGTTTAGTTTTGCCTTGTCGAAATGTCTTGTAACCGAGATTCCGAGTCTGATCGGGTCTTCCCGCTAGAAGGAATATCCTTCGTTGACCATGAGAGCTTGTGATGGGCTAAGTTGGGACTCCCCTGCAGGGATTTGAACTTTCGAAAGCCGTGCCCGCGGTTATGGGCAGATGGGAATTTGTTAATGTCCGGTTGTAGAAAACCTGAAGTTGACCTTAATTAAAATACATCAACCGCATGTGTAACCGTGATGGTCTCTTCTCGGCGGGGTCCGGGAAGTGAACACGGTGTTGGAGTTATGCTTGACGTAGGTTGTTCTAGGATCACCTCTTGATCATAGTTTTTATCGACCGTGCCTTGCCTTCTCTTCTCACTCTCATTTGCGTATGTTAGCCACCATATATGCTAGTCATTTGCTGCAGCTCCACCTCATACCTTTTACCTTACCCATAAGCTTAAATAGTCTTGATCGCGAGGGTGTGAGATTGATGAGTCCCCGTGACTCACAGTTACTTCCAAAACCAGCTTGCAGGTGTCGATGAGTCCGTGCAGATGACGCAACCAAGCTCAGGAGGAGCTCGATGAAGATCTTGTCCTTTGTGTTGTTTCGTTCTAGTTGATCAATAGTGGAGCCCAGTTGGGGTCGATCGGGGACCTTGTCGCATTTGGGGTTCTTCTTTTATTTTGGTTCCGTAGTCGGACCTTGATTGTATTTGGATGATATAATGTTTTATTCATGTATTGTGTGAGGTGGCGATTGTAAGCCAACTATGTATCTTTTCCCTTATTGTATTATATGGGTTGTTTGCGAAGATTACCTCACTTGTGACATTGCTTTCAATGCGGTTATGCCTCTAAGTCGTGCTTCGACACGTGGGAGATATAGCCGCATCGAGGGCGTTACACTCACTCCCCGTTAATCTTCTTCATCCCTTCTACACTCTAAGCACCTCGTGAATCTTCTTCATCCCTTCTACACAACCGTGATTCGATTCGCGATAAGTTGTACACGAAAAATATGCACCTCGATGTTCTGATTCCATTCAAGCGATTAGATCGTAGTTTTGTTCACTCTATATGTTGAATTTCGTGTTCATATTTGAAGCTTTCGCCGCCGTTCATCGCTGGCCTTGGGCACGAGAAGGACATCGTCGCTGCACACCTAGGCAGCAGTGTCGCGGCAACGCCGCCGCCGCCCGCGTCGAGCACCTCGCCGCCACCCGTCCCCGTCCTTGCTCCGCTAGGCGCGGGCCACCCTCGCCGACCGCGACACGCCATGGGCCACTCCTTCCCCTGGCCACTGTCCTCGCCCCGCTGGGCGCTGGCCGTCCTCGCCGACCGCGACACGTCATGGGCCACTCCCTCCCCTGGTCGACGTCCTCGCTCTGCCAGACGTGGCCCGACCTCGCCGACCGCGACGGCGGCGCCGGGGCCACTCCCTTCCCTGCACTGCCAGCACTCCCTTCCATCCCGTCCGTCGACCTGCCCCGCATCGGCCGCGGACAACAGCTCACCGCCGCCGCGTGCTTCGTCCTTGCCGCCAACTCCGTCTATCGTCGGGAGGAGGAGGCCGGCGAGGAGACACGATGGACGGTGTTGGAGCTCCACGGAGCCGGTGGAGAATGAGTCGGTGAACATTCTAGCCGGTGAACATTCTATTTTAACCTCTTTGCTCAGTATAGTTTTTAACTTCTAATCGTGATGCATGTATAGAACCAAACACCGGGTAAAGTCTTCCACGATACAACAACCTATATGCAGATAACCAATCAACAAGCAAATGTCGTATTTTGGCATGTATCTACTCAACCAGGCTCTACTCAGTCTGGCCTTTTTTTCATGCACACTCAAAAAACGATGTAGGTAACCAAACAAGCTATTTATATTATCTCATTATTTTTGATGATTATTCTTACTATGTGTGGACATTTCCTTTACGACGAAAGTCGGATGCATTCTTCACTTTGACGGTTTTTTACTCCTATGTCAGCATGCACTTTGGGCGTCTCATCCTTACTCTTCAGACCGACAATGGAAAAGAGTTTGACAACCTTGCTTTCCGCACTTCTCTGTTGCACCACGGCACGGTCTTTCGTCTCACATGCCCGTATACTTCACAGCAGAACGGTCGAGCCGAACACGTCCTTCGCACTCTGAATGACTGTGTCCGCACGCTCCTGTTCCATGCTAATGTGCCGCCCGTTTCTGGCCGGACGCACTCGCTACTGCTTCACTTTTTCATAACCTTCGCCCCTGCCACCCACGGTGGCACTATGCACCTCACCATCTTTTCTTTGATACGCCACCATCTTATGATGGCTTGCGTATTTTCGGGTGCCTTTGCTATCCTAGTACCGCCGACTCCGCTCCTCACAAACTCGCATCTCGTTCTGTCGCTTGCATCTTTATCGGCTACCCCTCTAACTCTAAGGGATATCGGTGCTACGACCCCGTCTCCCACCGTGTGTTCACTTCCCGGCACGTTTACTTCGATGAGCACGTGTTTCCGTTTCAGCAGGTACCCCCGGCTATTCCTCCCGCCACCGATGACGCGGGCTCCTCGATGCCTCACCCAGGACGCTCGCGCGCCTCTCTTGGCTCGCCCCCTGGCTTTGAGGCGTGATCCCCGCATGCGGCGCCTCCTACAGCCACAACGATGGCGCCCCCATCGCCCCTGACATCGGCGCCCGTGGCCCCGACGGTCCCCCCGATGCCCGCGGCCCCCTCGGCGCCCAAGGCGCCCCCGGCACCCCTGCACCCCTGGCCGGTCTGGTGACCCGCGCCCGTACGGGCGTTTTTCGCCCGAGCTCGCGCTATGCTGCAGATGACTACGTCCATGCGGCGTCCACCTCTAAGCCGTCGCCGTTGCCGTTGAAAGATCGTGGATGTCGCCTAGAGGGGGGGTGAATAGGCGCTTTAAAATAATTACGGTTTAGGCTTGAACAAATGCGGAATAAACCTAGCGGTTAATTTGCCAAGCATAAAACCTAAAACAACTAGACTCACCTATGTGCACCAACAACTTATGCTAAGCAAGAAGCAACTATGAGATAGCAAGATATATGACACGGAACTATATGGCTATCACAAAGTAAAGTGCATAGGTTACGGGCTCGGGTAAGAGATAACCGAGGCACGCGGAGACGATGATGTATCCCGAAGTTCACACCCTTGCGGATGCTAATCTCCGTTTGGAGCGGTGTGGAGGCACAATGCTCCCCAAGAAGCCACTAGGGCCACCGTAATCTCCTCACGCTCTCGCACAATGCAAGATGCCGTGATTCCACTAAGGGACCCTTGAGGGCGGTCACCGAACCCGTACAAATGGCAACCCTTGGGGGCGGTCACCGAACCCGTACACTTTGGCAACCCTTGGGGGCGGTCACCGGTGCCCGTCAAATTGCTCAGGGCGATCTCCACAACCTAATTGGAGACCCCGACGCTTGCCCGGAGCTTTGCACCACAATGATTGAGCTCCGAACACCAACAACCGTCTAGGGCGCCCAAGCACCCAAGAGGAACAAGCTCAAGGGTACCAAGCACCCAAGAGTAATAAGCTTCTCAACTTGTAACTTCCATGTATCACGTGGAGAACTCAAACCGATGCACCAAATGCAATGACAAGGGCACACGGAGTGCCCAAGTCCTTCTCTCTCAAATCCCACTGAAGCAACTAATGCTAGGGAGGAAAATGAGAGGAAGAACAAGAAAGAGAACACCAAGAACTCCAAGATCTAGATCCAAGGGGTTCCCCTCATATAGAGGAGAAAGTGATTGGTGGAAATGTGGATCTAGATCTCCTCTCTCTTCTCCCTCAAAAACTAGCAAGAATCCATGTAGGGATTGAGAGTTAGCAAGCTCGAAGAAGGTCAACAATGGGGGAAGAACACGAGCTCAAAGGATGAGGTTCATTGGGGAAGAAGACCCTCTTTTATAGGTGGGGAAAAATCCAACCGTTACCCACCAACCAGCCCGCGGCCAGCGGTACTACCGCGCCTGGCCAGCGGTACTACCGCAAGGCCGCGCGGTACTACTGCTTGCATCCAAGCGGTACTACCGCACGGCGGTGCGGTACTACCGTACCGACCCACAGTACTGCCGCAACCCCAGCACAGAACCGATAAACAGACGCACAGGAGCTTGGGGCGGAACTTCCGCACGCGCGGTACTACCGCGCCCCCCATGCGGTACTACCGCGAGGCAAAAGTCCCAGCCAGGGGAAAAGGGAAACTTCCGTGCCTACTTCCGCAAAAAACGGAAGTAGCAAAAACCCGACACAGTAGTACTGCCGAGGGGCGGTACTACTGCCTGACCGCATAGCGCGGTACTACCGCACGGCGAAAGCGGTACTACCGCGGTAGGTGCGGATGTAAAAAATTACATCCGCTCCTACTACCGCAAAGGGGCGGCACTAGCCTGGTGGGCAGCGGTAGTGCGGCTCTAGGGGAGCGGTACTACCGTGGGCACCTGCGGTACTACCGTGCCACTGCACGGTACTACCGCTGATGCCTACGGTACTACCGCTTTCCTGGGAGCAGTACTACCGCAACCAACAATGGCAGCCACACAAGGGAGGCAAGAAAACGGAAGAACATCCAAGGAAGAAGGAGGGGAAAAGAAGGAGACGTGTACGTGAAGAAACCACCCAAACCTTTCCAACGCGGACCCTGACAAAACCACACTCAAGAGAACAAGAACTGCCATAACTTCTGCATACGAGCTCCGAATTGAGCAAACTCAAGCTTGTTGGAAACAAGACGACGAGTAGCATCAAAACAACGACTGGTTATAGAAAGAAGAGGCATGGGAGGTATGCCAACAAATAGAGGAGTGAAACCTCCAACCGAGAAGAACCGGCAAAACCTCCAACAACGAAAACATCATAGAGTATGCAAGCAAACTCCGTTTTCGATGAATTCAAGCTTGTCGTCAAGATGACCAAAAACTCTAAGACTCTCAAAGAGAACCAAACAAGAACTAAGAAAGATGATGCAAGGATGCAATGGTTTGAGCTCTCAGCGAACGATACGATCAAGCTACTCATCGAGAGCCCCCCTTGATAGTACGGCAATCGATCCTATAACCCAGTCTCCCAACTACCATCATGAGACCGGTAAAATAGAAAACCTATCAAGGGCAAACCTTTGCCTTGCACATGGTCCACTTGAGCTAGATGAAGACGATCTTGACTCCCTCAAGTTGGACCACCTTTCTTGATTGGGTTGACTTGATGAAGACTAGTTGATTGCTCCCCCATACTCCACTATGGGTGAGCCACTCTTCCGCACATCTTCACAAGTCCATTGTCACCACAAAGGACGGCAAGCTTCAAGCATTTGATCTCTTCGTGATGCTCCACTTGAACTTGCACACCGCAACCTAACCCCATAAAGAACCCTCACGAAGACCATGGGTTAGTACACGAAGCGTAATTGACAATGCTTACCATACCATGGGATCACTTGATCCCTCTCGGTACATCTTCTACGCTTTGTGGGTTGGTCAACTTGATTCACTCTTTGACTTAGTCTTGATCAACCTCTCACAAGACCAATCTTTAGGTAATTCCTTGAATAGCACCTTGGTCGACACAAACTCTTCTTGAAACCAACACATGTACTCCAAGAAAAGCCTATGAACAAAAACCTTCAAATATAACTCAAGGCAACCATTAGTCCATAGAGATTGTCATCAATTACCAAAACCAAACATGGGGGCACCGCATGTTCTTTCAATCTCCCCCATTTTGGTAATTGATGACAATTACTTTCAAGAGAGTTTAATACAAGGAATTATGCATCACCATGCAATGCAACAACCAATAATGCATGCGTATGAGATGCAAATGCTTAGGAACAAAACCGAGAAAACTCTAAAGACTTCTCCACAAAACTCTCTGAAACCTCCACAAAACTCTCTGAAACTTCTCACCCATTGGCATCGATTGCCAAAATGGGCGAAAAGCTTAGAAGGCCAATATAGATTGAGTTCCTCCAGAAGTTGTGTATTTCTCAACAAGAGAGTGGAATGCACTACACATATCCAACGATAAATACTTGGAGGAAGACAAACTATATTGAGGCCCAAAGATTGCAAAAGAAAGATATGCCACAAAGACATAACAAAGAGAGACACAAGCAATCAAGCAATCGAAAGGTACCAATAGAAGCAAGCAATCAAAAGATACCAATTGAACCAACTAGGCCAATGATCCTACGAGCCACAAGAAAGAAAGATATTATGACATGAGCAGAGGAGTGTTCTAAAAAAACTAGAGAAGCTCCCCATGATTTGTGCACATCAAGAATTTTGTATTTGGATACAAAGTGCACAAAATAGGATCATAGCTCCCCCAAAATCAATAGAAACTCACACCAAGTGCAAGTGAGAATATAGGAAACTAAGCCTAGTACATGCAACTAACACATGGTTGAGCAACAAGTGAAAGAGGCAACTTAAGAATGGGCTCAACCAAAATGATGTGTGAGAGTCAAGGCAATGCACTTGAGAAGACTTAATGTACGGATGAGCATTAAGCATCAATAAAGTCTTGAAAGAATGAGGCACACGGTGCAAGGCCTATCATTCCCACACACAACTAGCAAATGGGTTCACAATCTTACTAATAAGCATAAAAGGAACCTATGCTTGTGACAACCCGTGGTGAAGATAGAAGATGAAAGCCTCATCAAGACGAGGGATACCAATAAGATGGCAAAAGCCTCGTAAAGATAAGCATGAGGAAAGTAATCTTCACCACACAAGAGTGCATCAAGATGCAACGAGATAAGACACGCACTCAAGTCAAAAGCTTTCACGGAGCCACCAAAAAAATCACATAAGACAAGGTAGACGTGAAAGAAAGGATATCAACTAGATATGCAACTTTTCTCAAGTGTATAAGATTTTAGATAGACGAAATCATGAAGATATATATCTACAAAGAAGGATGTACACCCGAAATAGTTGCAACACGAGGAACAAGATATCCACAAGGAAATCATAAATATACCAATAAGATATTTGCTTGAAAGCATAGCACATGGCTAGATACAGTCTTATTGTATACAAATGAATTCCTACTACACAACTATCAAAGACATCACAACTAGCAACATGAGATCATCGTTGAGATGCTTTGAGAAAGGAAACAAGTATCACAAGATGGAATAAAAAAACATGCTAAGATGCAACCTACACAAGGTTGATGCAAGAAATGTGTGCATGAAGTATATGAAGATACTTGTTACCGAGATAACATTGGAAGGATGTAGTAGATACCAATTAAAGGTACAAAGTAGTTCATTGATCATCCTAGCTTGACTCCAATAAGCACATGGTGACAACACCTTCCTTGTGAGTGAGCCGAGCATCCAATGCATCTCCACTTGTTCCTAGAACAACAACACAAACAAAATGGTACCCAAACTCATTGGGACCAAAAAGTTAGAGAACCAACAATACATAGGACAAACTCCACATAAATATGTGCATATAGATATGAAAAAGAATTTCATGCACATCTCATCCAATTTGAGACTTGGTGAAGTTTCCCCTATATATTGGGTCTAAGAAAGAAAGCATGCCAAAGATACTACACGAAGCTAATATGCATGCTCAAGACTTTTAAGAACCGATACCAAAAGACAAAGAAAAAAAACAAGAGAAGAAAAGATATCGAACGAATAAATCATCACTTGGAGGGTATCCATAATGGATACAACAAGGAATGAGATATCCATTGATATACTCAAAAAGAAAGATGTCAAACTCCCAAAAGAGAGAATGGTTTCAAACAAACCAAGCCCTCTACAAAGTTTCATGATGGCACAAAGCACCAAAAAGAACCGGCTTGCCTTCCACAAACACACACTTGATAAGGATCACAAGATGAGTGTTTTATAGAGAATAGGATAGCTCCCCCAAGACTAGTGCATTAAAGAGAATTTTCATTTGAATACAAAATGCACGAGGTGGGATCACCACTTTCACTATATCTAGAAAACACTACACAAGGTCAAGAAATAAACAAGATCCACAAGTGTATGGAAGACAAAGGGAGTTGATATAAACCTTGGCAAGAGAAAGGGCAAAAAAATAGCAAAGGCCAATGTAAAGATGATCAATAATTTCTACCACACATAAGTGAGTACCAATTGTCAAGAGACAAGAAGTATTTGAAAATAATTCCCGGTGGTAGATAACAAGGATATCCGACATCATCTTCACACCAACAAAAGCAAATTGCAACTTGTAGAGCTAACATGCCACCTAGGAACAAGATAATTTACAATATCAATTCTAGGTGACAATATCTCAAATGTACACATTTTCTAGGCTAGTAATATACACATAGCATATTACTCCCCCATAATGTGATACCAATTAAACACTTAACAAGAGGCAATTAGAGGATCCAGCAAGAGATAATTAATGGACTATTTAGAATTTGAATTTCTCATGAGAAGACATACCACATAGCAACTAGATAATCTTGTAATATCAATACTAAATGGTATTCCTCATGTACACATATTTATAGGATTGTGAGGTGCACAAAGCACATTACTCCCCCATAACGGGATATTCCATTAATCTCTCACAAGAGCCAACTAAGATACAAGAAGAAGCAAGAAGGCTCTACGCACGACACACACGTACATGATGTCCAAACCAACACACAAGTTGGAAGCACAACATATACAAACACATGCAAGGAACAAAGCCAAACATGCAAAGGGGCAAGTAACTTTCAATGTAAACAATTTAAGCACGAGTTACCGCAAGGAGGAACATTGGATATAAGATAGAAACTTGATAATCTGAATGACTTGGCTCAAGACAATAAGTATGATGAAGTCCCCTTAATTCTTCATGATATAGCCAAGTCTCCAATGACCTCCAACATCACCTATTGATCAAGTTTGAGCTTGTTGGTCCCCAACCAAGTTGGGTCCTAAGAGGTTAGTCACAATAAGCTTGGCTACCCAAATGGTTCTTTGCTTCAAACCACTTTGAGTATCAACAAACTTGGCAACCACATTGCCAACCTTATCCTTTCCAAGAGAATAGACATCATCAATAATAATTGGGTTGGATAGGTTACCACTAGTGCATGAAGAGGCGAGGTGACCTTTCTCACGACATACGTAGCAACGTCTACTCTTCACTTTCTTCTCACTTGATTTCTCAACTTGAGAAGCATAAGCTTGAGTCTTCTTGGGAAGAGGCTTTTCTTCAACTTGAGGTTGAGAATGAGAGTGAACTTGTGGCCGCTTCCCTTGTTGCTTGTCACTAATGGGCTTCTTCTTCAATGGGCAAGATCTAACATGATGCCTTCTACTTTGCACTTGAAGCAAATAATCTTGGCCGAATTCTTGACTTGTTCTTGGCCCTTCTTCTTGATCATCTTGGACTTCTTCTTCTTATTGGAGTTGAATCCAAGTCCACCTTTGTCATTGGGGGATTTTTGCACACTCAAGATATTGTTGAGTGTGGATTTCCCTTCATGACTCTTTTCCAAGTCTTTCTTCAAAGAAGTGACTTGGGCCTTGAACTCTTTGATTTCCTCTACATGGTTAGTCTCAACACAAGTACTAGAGAAAGTATAAGCTTCATCGTTAGAGCAACAAGGCAAGAAAAGCAATTCATCACAAGATGTACCAACATTGTGAGTAGATAAATTACAAGGACTAGCACCTGTCAATATAGCATTTTGACTAGAAGTAGTGCTAGTATCCACATGAGGCTCACTAGATGTTACCTTAGCAAGCATGGCCTCATGAGCTAATTTTAGCACATTATGGGATACTAGAAGATCATCATGAGAGCTTGTGAGCTTTACATGATTTTCTTCCAACATCCCATAGTTGCTAGATAGCAACTCAAGTTGAGCCCTTAGCTCAACATTCTCCTTTAATATGGATGCTTCACAAGAGATAGAGTTATTAGCACAAGCATCATCATTAGCAACAAGAGGAGAAGACAACTTGGCAAGCTCTTCTGAAT
>NC_053028.1:422130058-422171627 GCF_003073215.2 Triticum urartu
TTGGCATCCTCAGACGTTGGCTGCCCGGCTGTTGCGCGCCGAATTTTGAAACGTTGTGTGTTAGATGGCCGGTTCAGTTTTTGTGAATAGTTCGAGTTCAGCCAAACTGTTCACCAAAACGAACAAATCAAATGTTCGCCGGCACATTTGAATCGTGTCGAGGATATGGATAGAGGAGCCGGCCATCCTACCGGAGTCATTGTATGTCTCTTTTCTCGGAAAAACTGAATAAAAGTAAACCAAATGTCATTCTCCGGTCATTTCGACAAATGCATCTAGATCAATAGCAATTTATCCATACATTTAAATCTAAAACTACCGGGATGTTCAACAACTTTCTAAAATTCATCGACCGGTGACCCGCTCCATGGATTCTGGCAAGTTGTGTCGTGTGTGTTTTTTTATGTGTGTGTGTGTGTTTTCAGGGCTTGTTGAGTTGTGCCCTCAGGTTTAACCCCATTTGATACTCTGTGTGTGTGGACTTTTTGTCTGTGTATGGTGTGAACCTTTGTTGGATGCTTGGCTCGGGTGGTTTGCTTTATATATAAAGCAGGGCGAAAGCCTTTTTTGATAAAAATTCGTCGACCCCAAAAACAAAAGAACCGGTTGTCGAACCAAAGACCACATTGTGCTATTCAAGAGTGGTCTTCATCTCAAGCTTTCTCTTCTCGAAGTTGAACTTCTTCATGGGCACATGTTCTTGATGCAGACACGCTGTTGCTATGCTTATTGGGCTCTGTGTGAAGGGCTTGCCCTTTTGTTATGTGGTAAATCGTGCACGGGCGTTGAGGCTAGACAATGACGTGATCAGCAAGTTGCAACATTGAGCAAAACAATGAAATGGCCAACACATAGAGCAACAAGAAGCAAAACTTACGAGCTCTTCAAGTAGCGTGCCCCTAGGCCACCTTATTTGCAGTTGCGCATACACACCGCAATACTTGTTGATGGTCTTTTGAATGGCGTGTCACCGATAGAGTAGCGACTTTGCACCACGACCATGGATCACTTTCATCTTGTAGGGCACGTAGTGCTTGTGCTCATGAAACCAAACTTGCACATGTTGACGAAGTGCTGCTGCATTTTGCTACATAGCTTGAAACTACACACTCATGGTCAACCACGCCTCACACAACAATTCATCATTCTTCATCGAGAACGTTGCCATCATGTTTGCTTCAAAGTAAACAACGAGAACTTAAAATTTTGGCAATGTCATTTGGCCGAACAGTTGCCGGATGGAGTGTCCGTCATGGACAGCATCGACGGGAGCGGAGGATACCTGGGCTGAGGACCGATCCGGGTTAAACGGCGGCTTAGTCCGGGAGAGCCAGGCGGTGGGTGGGGCAGCATATAGGGTGGTACAGTAGCAGTCTCAACCTTCGAGGGTGCGGATACAGAGCACACCGGGGGAGGGTGACGGAGTGGTGGGAATGGCTCCAGACGGGGTATTTTGGTGGGCCAAGGGTGTTGAAGTCCGACGTGGCGAACGTCCGAACACCCCTATACCTCCCCAGGTTTAGTTCCGGTTAGTGGAATTTTCAACGTCCAGAGCCGTTAGGAAAATTTTGGTGACCGTGGGTGGATGAAAGAAAAGGTCAGGACCGTTCGATCAGGACATGTAGAAGTGATTTGGCGATCCACGTTGGAGTTGCCTCACGAGACAACCATGTGCCATGAGAGACGGGCCTCTGTAATAAATAGGCCACAAAACTTCGAGATGGCACAACCATGCAAGGGAGCTCAACTCAAACCGACACCATGACCGAACCATGGGTTAGAAGAGCACAACGTGGAGGCACAAACTAGCTCGGAAAAGTCGGTCTTCTGAATCACTCACCGATGGACGTTGTCCATCACCAGAGGAGCCCCGTCCGTGCAGCAAAGAACCGATGCCCCAACACCATGCCGGATACACTCCGAGCCGCACAAGCAAGCCCTACCTAACACCACCTGTCGCCGCACGCTGCCCTGGAGGGGAATAGCACACGCCGCCAAGGCCAGGAGCAACGGCCTTAGCCAGATCCCCCACTAGCCGAGCGCCCCCGTGCGAGCTGCTCCACCCACACCTATGTGACGCCACTACTTTGCGTCCACACACCTTCACCTAGCCGTCATGCCGTCGTCGGCCGCCAGATCAGGACCACACACCCATGCGCTTGAGGCCCCATGGCCTAGAAAGACAAGCGGGGGATGAAGACGCCCCGCCGCAGCCGCAGTCACACGGGCTTCGCCCGTCGGCGAGCGCTCGCCGGCGGCGATAGGAAGAAGGAAGGAGAGGGAAGGGAGGGGCATTGGCACTAGGGTTGACGCCCGGGTCACTCGTGGGAGCAACATGGGGCCGAGATTGGAATGGGTCAGATTCATTCTATGCATTCTTGAAAGACATTTGACTTCAGTTGATATGGGACATTTGAAAGACAAGCAACAAAGTGTGCTTCTATGAGGGAGTTCCCGTGGGACCTATCCGACGTCATTCAGTTGATATGTTGCTACATTGATGATTGGACGGGTGTCTAGTCTAGAATGTAAAAGCGACGGTGGTTCTCCAAGGAGGATCCAAAAGATGCATAGTGGCAGTGGCGACTGAGGTGTTTGATCGTGCTAAAGGATAGGCACAGGTGGAGTGGCGCATTGCGAGACTACAGACTGTGCATCGTCTTCAACACCTTGAGACCAGAAAAGGTGATCAATACTGTGATATCGTTTTTGGCACAACGCCTAACGATTTGTCCGGCCAAAAAAAACTCTAATGGTCTTGTTAAAGAAAACTTCATAAAAAGAAAAGAAAAAACAGTTACCATTTTACCAGCAAGAATAAAGTTTACATACCCGCAAAAAAAAAAGTTTACATGCTGCCTTCATGCCTGCAAGGCTTCGCGTACGTGTATACAGTCACAGATACGCGTCTCTCTAGTGCTTTTGGTTAGCTTGACGTGAATCACATGCTCGTTCAATAGAGGTTTTTTTCTTTTTGGTAACTTCTCTGTCTGTTTGGCCTTTCATGGAGCGCTCCGCACGGTGGCCTCCACCTCCACGTCCGCGTACT
Organism: Triticum urartu; assembly: GCF_003073215.2. Classification (NCBI taxonomy): domain Eukaryota; kingdom Viridiplantae; phylum Streptophyta; class Magnoliopsida; order Poales; family Poaceae; genus Triticum; species Triticum urartu. Next base: position 422,133,108 of record NC_053028.1, read on the forward strand.
CGCTGCCTCGCTCCACGTAGAGGGTAATTCACGGCCGGGAGCAGCTCGCGACGTGGGCACCGCCGCGGCCACCGCGCCCGGCTCGTCACGGGTTGGCTGGCTCTCGCGGAGCACGGCCTATAAATCGTGCCCGCTCTCCCTGAACAATACATCAGCAAACACTCGGCGACACAACAACAACAACAAGCAGCACTGCACTAGCAATCATCTTTGCCTGTTGTAGCTTCTGTAGCTTTTTTCTCCTTTCGTGCACCTTCCGTCCGCGGCTGATCCATGGCGACTGTGATGGCCATGAGCTCCTTCGCCGGCGCGGCCGTCGTGCCGCGCGGCCCGGCCGGCCGCCTCGGCGCCAGGTCTCTGCCAGCGCCGGGCCGCCGCGCTCTCGTCGTCAGGGCACAGAGCGAGGGCCCGAGCGCACCACCGCCGAACAAACCCAAGGTACGTACTCCCAAAGCATGACATGTACTGTATAAGCAGCACGGCGCCGTTGCTAGACTCAGCCCGGCGGCAGGTTTCTGATATTTGCTCCTGGCACAGGCGAGCACCTCGATCTGGGACGCGCTGGCCTTCAGCGGCCCCGCACCGGAGCGCATCAACGGGCGCCTCGCCATGGTGGGCTTCGTGACGGCGCTTGCGGTGGAGGCGGGCCGCGGCGACGGGCTCCTCTCCCAGCTCGGCAGCGGCACCGGGCAGGCGTGGTTCGCCTACACCGTGGCAGTGCTGTCCGTGGCGTCACTGGTGCCGCTGCTCCAGGGCGAGAGCGCCGAGGGCAGGGCCGGCGCCATCATGAACGCCAACGCGGAGCTCTGGAACGGCCGCTTCGCCATGCTCGGCCTCGTTGCTCTGGCGGCCACGGAGATCATCACCGGCGCGCCCTTCATCAACGTTTAAAACTGAATTTGGTGTCCACCGGATAACACGTGTACTTAGCTAATAGGACTTGTAAATGATGATCATCCTCGTATTCTTTGTAGCACTGCTAATTAAAGACGGTTCACCTTTCTTTTTCTCACTCGTATTCTTTGTGGCATTCAATTCAGTACTATGATTCAAATCGAGAAGACATGGATTGGAGATCGAAACAGTTCCCAGAACTTGGGCCCAGTAACTGGTTCAAGCAGACTCACATTTGCCAACTTCAGGGGATTATTTATCCTTACTGGAGTTGCTTCAACTCCTCTTTTGCTAGCATTGATAATTTATTTCTACAAAAAGAAGCACGAGTTAACAAAGACTGTTAGACAATGAGAATCGACCAGAGAAAAGTGGAATGAATGAGGAAAATAGTGAGGCCCAATGAGGAAAATAGTGAGTCCCTACCCCCAAGCTCTAGTTTATTGGATCAACCGAGAATGTTAGGTTTTTGGGGGTCCGGTTTTCCTTATAAACTGGACCAACTCTCTTCTTCTTAATGAAATGCAGGAACCCCCTGCCCCCGCAAGAGGTTTCTCGAAAAGAAAAAAATACACAACAAGCAGGCCAGGAGGAAAGTGGGCTAGAAGAACAAACCAGTTTAGAAGTAGTATCTGAGAACTGACAGACAAGCATTGTTATGCCCAACAATGGGTCAATGCCGTTTTCAGGTGTAAAAATAAACTAGCCTGCAAGTGGAACTCATCTGAAGTTCAGTACATTTTTAGCTCCCCTGTTATCTCAGCGAACTCACCTCAGCTAATATGTTCAACCCTGGAAATTATCATTATTGAGCTACATGTGTAATATAAATAGTCATTTGCGCCAGGGTTTAAACTTGTAAACAATTAGAACTGCAAAAACTCATTTTATTTGACTGGCTGCCAATCTCCTGTATTTCTCAAGTATAGCTTGGTTATACCCCCAAAGGCAAGCTCATCTAATTGGGTTCATTGTGCATCTCTAAACTGCTTCTTTATGATGCAATTTTAACAATTAATGTATGTAACCGGCGTATGTTTTTATAAGTGATGTGGTGTCATGAGATATTGATTGAATGCCACTCATCCTCTATGAGATTGACAAGTCAATAGCTTATCCAGACAGAACAGGTTATTACAGTGAGATGATAAATGATAGCATGCATCCTAGCTGAAGTAGTAACCTAGTAGATGCATACCTTCTTACAGAAACTTTAACCTTGACAGTTGAAACCTTCTAGCTTGATCAGCATTGAAGATAACAGGTATGCTACGATCGAGCAGGAGTCAGCGGCTTGGCAATCTTCTCTGTTTCTCGAATCCTTATCAGCTTTTCTACCATAACCATCCCCCTCGCTTTCAATGGTCACCTAGTGAGGGCGGAGTCGCTGAGACAATGATCTGATGTCCCAGGAGAGCACCTCCTTGATCAGATCCTGAAACTCTTCTGCTGAGGCGTAGAATGCCTGCTTTTGCTGCAACAAATTAAGTTTGATGAACTTTAAGTCAGAAACTGGATTTACGGTATATTTGACCAAAAGAACAAACAACATTTTGGTAGAGTACACAAAGAAGATAATAAAAATTTCTGAACAACCATAACACTTACTAAATGCGCCCAGCAGTGGGAAAGTGAAGAAATGAAGTGCTCAAAAAGGTGGATAGATTCCACAGTTAATGCACCGTCAACCTACTTGGACAACATATCCAGCATTAGTAGATGGCAAATAATCCAGGAGTAAGCCGATTGGAACGTTGCCATAAGAGGTCCACAAGTGACCCTGCCGCCATCAAGGTTATATTGTACCAAATAAACTATATGTGATACTTTGACAAAAGCACAAAAACTGAACTTTGGCCTATAAACGCATAATAAATAAGATACATCTATTGGATTTTCAAGATACTGAGCTTCCTCTAAATAACATCAAAGTGGAGAAGTTTGTAAGATAAGAAAAAAGTGTAAAACTGCCTACAAGGTGAAGAATAAATATTTTCGGTCATGTAGGATGTTTAGGTAAGAGAAATCATCATCTGAATACAGAAGAGTAGCTATAAACATATACAATCTCGAACGCGTACCATCATGTATTTCGACTCATATACAAAATTAGCATGTTCTGAAGAACAAACAGAAAAATAAATGAGCTGTAAAGATCAAGAGAGTAATGAATGGAGTAACACGCCACATAGCATGTACCACTAACCTGGTAACACCCATCACTATGCAGAGTTCCATCCAAACTACGAAGCAAACTACAAAGACTAACCACAAAATACACCAAGACTAGCACAGACCGCTTCAGCGGCAAACATGACCAAAAGACATCCACTTCTCCAGCTTCATCTAGCCTCAGCCAACCCTCGACCCCTGAATCGGTCCTTGGCAGAGACGCAGAAGGTTGACAACATTGTTCTTGAGAATCTCTGCTCCAGCTTTTGCTCTTCAGCTTGCTCCGGCTTCTGCAAACGTGCCCGATAAAACAAAAGCGAACAAGCGGCAAACACAACATCAAAAGGGGACTTGATGATCTTTTTTCTCAAAGGTTGCTTTGTTGTGTGACGTCCATATGGCCCGACATACTGCAGCCGAACCCATAGTACAGAACTTCTCCCCACTCAGGAAAAAAACATAGCACCAAAAGTACACAAGGAATTTGGGAAGCAATCGGTTCCGAAAACAGAACCCACGGTTCTCCATACCACCCGAGCAACAGGACAAGTAAAAAAACAGTGTTGAGCTGTCTCAACCTGATCACAAAACGAACAGATTTGTGGTTGAAAAGAACCTATTCTAGTATCTCCAAATGCCATATTTGAGAGCTGACATTTTTCTTGTTTGAGATTGGGGAGCTGACATTTGAAAGGATCCCTTTTCAGTTTTCACCAATCAATAGCACAAATTGCAGGAGGGTTGCAAGGAACATGACACATACAGCCCCCTTTCTCTCTAACAGTTTCTACATATTTGCATAAATTAAGAGAAGCAGCCGCGATATACACCTAGGATAGCAGATGTGGTTTGAACTTGCCATGGAGCAGCCACGGCTACCTCAGGGAGAGGAGCGTCGGTGCCTGACGAGAAACGGAGATGTGCCCAATGCAATGTTGTGAATACACCCCTACGAGTAAGGTTGAACGCAAAACCACTGTATAGTCTGTAAATACACCGCTTTGTATCTTTTTTTTCTTAGTTAGACGGACAGTCGCCGTTCGTCTCAGCTATATTCTACTTTGAACACCGACCAATGTTTCTTGATACGTTTGACAGGCCATGAGATATGTGACAGGAAGCACCAAGCCTCAAAGCAACTAACGTACTGGGGGTCAATACACAGCCTAATACATATGCTTCAAATAAACTTCACTGAAGGTCGGGATCCCATCTCCCGGAAACGGGGCAGGTCAGCATAGGAAAACCTTCTTCAACACACAGCAGGAACAACAGGTTCCACTTGGTCTATCTTTATTGGCCGCGAACTAAAATGCGTTCCAGTGGCCATCAACCTGGCTTGGAGCTTATGCAAAAAAATCTGAGTAACTGCATACCATTCATGCATGAAAAACTTTTTTGTTTCGAAAAGGAGGATATACCCCTGGCCTCTGCATCAGAAGATGCACACTGCCATATTATTAATTACTGAAACAATGCCAAGCAAATTTAAGCATTGAGGCCGATCAAACCGATCAGAATGAGAAACCGATCAGAAGATGCATGAAAAACTTACACATGCCCAGTATATCATGTCTCCTCGTTCCATGCACCTCAACGAGTCCCAAGTGGTGGCTTCTCATTCTCTTCAAGAGGCTTGTAATCTGAGCACTCGTTAGCGACATGGGGAGCAGATACTTCAGAAATGACGTCGGCCTTATGCTCAACAAAAGAACCGGCAGGAGAGGCCAGATTATTTTCCTCCTCAGGCTGGCTGTTGCTGAGTTTGTAGTAGCCATCACGAATAACTTGGAGTACTCATCCCAAGGGATGTTATTGGGTTTCTTGTATGCAATTTGTGACCCCCATCCATCCTTAAGAAGGCGCTCACATTTAACAGGGCAGAGGAAGGCTTCAAATGGAGGCTGGCCACCACTGCTTCCAGCAAGCATGCTACAACCCTCGATTTCTTGGTCGGTTTGGGGGCAGTGTTCTGTGCTGATTGCAGCTTTAGATCCATCCTATTCTCTCAAGTTCTTGTGAGAACCATCAGGCAGTTCGAATGTTTTAGATTCGCTCGTCTCTTGGTCGCAAATGTTATGTTCATCCCACTCATCAAACCGTCTAAAGCCGTGCATGTCCTCATACGAACCAAAAGTACACACAGCTTGTTTGGTAAACACTCGGGCAGGGGAATGGGAGTTTGCACAAGGGTGTTTATGAAGGGATTAGGCATGGGAAGTAGATTTTTACTCCCATTCCCTTGTTTGACATATGATGGGAATTGGCGTGGGATAGAACTCTGCTCACGAATTAATAGGGTACCCCCTGGGAATAAATTGGTGGGAATTGGCTTCCTAAACTCCCAGACTCCTTCCCACTTAAACTCCCATTACCTCTAATCAAACAGTGGACTTTTAATCTCCTTACCCCTCAACTCCCATTCCCTATCTCTAATTCCCCCGAACCAAACACGTTGACAAGGAATTTGGGCAGCAATCGGTTCCCAAAACCGTGCATCTCCTCGTCATAACTGGAAACATATTCTCCCGTGTCCTCATCCAAATCACGAAATTTATTCACCTTGGCATTTATCTCATGCGCAGCGCTGTTTAGATACTCCTGTCTTGGCATCATAACATCCTGAGGCAAACAACAATGGTACGTAAATCCTAGTTCTTTACACACCTCTTCCACTTTGTCATCAAAATCTCTGGCATCTGGCATGATCACAATTAGAAGTCCCAGCTGTTTTCCATTGAGACATTCATCGTTGAATTCGTGCATCTCCCGCAATGCCCATTCTATATCGGTCGGAAGAGCACAATCTGCGTGGGCGGATATCGTCTCCACCGTCGTAAAATCCATCCCAATGTCCACACATGTATTTCTCAGATCATTTATAAATATGGCCGTCTCTTCAGGACTGGTTATATTTGAGAACCTTATGCAGGCCCAGCTTCTTTTCACTCTTCCTCTTTTGACCTGTCTCATGGAGATAAAATGCTCAATCTGCTCAATCCCTGCGCTATCAGAAGAGCCACCGATATGACTTGCCTCAGGTTTCTTCTTCTTCTCTTCATGAGTGTCGTGGCTTGCCTCGGGCTCAGGAAGCTTCTTCTCCAGAGGAGTGCCTAACGATGGCAATGAGGAAAATCCAGCCACATAATCATGTTCACCCCGCTCATCAAACAGTTCAAAGTCAATCATGTCCTCAGACGAACAAAACAGACTACCTGATGATATCTCCTCATCAGAACTGGAGACACAATAATCTCCAGTGTCCCCATCCAAATCACAAAATTCTTTGGAGTCACCATCTTCACTTTTCTTCACCTTGGCATTTATCTCATGCGCAGCGCTGTTTAGATACTCCTGTTTTAGCATCACAACATCCTGAGGCAGGCAACAATGGTACGTAAATCCGAGTTCTTTACACACCTCTTCCACTTATCAAAATCTCTGGCATCTGGCATGATCACTATTAGAAGTCCCAGCTGTTTTCCATCAAGACATTTGTCGTTGAATTCGTGCATCTCCCGCAATGCCCATTCTAAGAGCACAATCTGCGTGGGCGGATATCGTCTGCACCGTCGTCCACGCATGCATTTCTCAGATCATATATAAATATGTGCGTCTCTTTCGGACTGACTATATTTGAGAACCTTATGCAGGCCCAGGTTATTTTCACTCTTCTTCTTTTGACCTGTCTCGTGGAGATGAGATGTTCAATCTGCTCAATCCCTGCACTATCAGAAGAGCCATAGATGTGATTTGCCTCAGGTTTCTTCTGATTCTGCTCATCGGTGTCGTGGCTTGCCTCAGGCTCAGGAGGCTTCTTCTCCAGTGGAGCACCTAACGATGGCAATGAGGAAAACCCAGCCGGGTAGTGCCTGCCCGTGACACCTCCCCCGTGTACATCCCCACCCCCGTCCCCGCCGGGGGCTTGCATCCCGCACCCGCAAGCAGCACTTGAGCGGTGAGTCAAAGACGCGCTATGGCAGGCGGCCGGAGCGGCGGCGCGTTGATCTGGTGGAGGTCGGAGTGAGCAGCGCTGGGACAGGGCGCGGCGGTCGTGGCCTCGTGCCGGCGGCGCAGTCGGGCAAGGGAAAGTTTAGATGGGCTAGGGTTTCTTTTGGGCCTTCTGAGGTTTTGTCCAAGGCGCGCCTTCTTCTTCTTTTTCTTAGGCTAGCTATGGTTGGGGTAACTTAAGTAGTAACTTAACATATTCCAAGACAATTTTGCTTATGTGGCAAGTATTTAATAAAGAAAAAAAGGTGTTTGTGGTAACATAATATGTTACTGTAACATAGCGCTTCCCGAGGCAAAATGAGTCTATGAGCTAATAAATGAAACTATCTATGACACTACTACTTAGTTATTTTACACTATAAAGGTAGTAATTTAGACTAGTGTCATGTGCATGACACTAGTATAAGTTACTCCCCACTATGACCAGCCTTATACGCGAGGAGCTACTCAGCGTGAATCAAGTGGGGTTTTGTGTCGAAAGTGATCATTTGATCCCGAGCTCACATGCTCTCTCATAAATAGTAAAATCCAAAAAAATGGTAAAATTATTTTTTTGTAAACATTAATGAATGTTTTAGCTGCCTGCATATTTGTGTGATGAAATGACATTCGTGGAGGTCTGGACAAAAACTCCATGTCTTTCATGTGTCTTCTTTTTAATGGCACCTTAATTTATGGGGACTCGGCAGTGATGAATCGATTGAATTGGCGTCATTGCCAATCATTCGATGGTGCGCGAGACAACAATCTCCCATCGTGTAGCCTTTGCAACAAGGTCTGTTTTGCGCTTAATATGAACCATGTTTCGATAACATATGGACATGGCCTCACGACATCGGGCTTGTTGCAGGGCCGCTTGTCTCTGCAGCAAAGATCTTGTCTGGCAATGAGCCATGCTTATGCACGTGACATCCATCCATGGAGCCGAGGGTCTCCAAATGAAACTCCATCTCCGAGTTGGTCCATGGGATGAGATTTATGTGGGCAGAGAAGGAGGGGCGCTGGGGAAGAGGATGCGTCAAGGGATGAGGCGTTGTGGGTCTCCACTCGAGCTCTCCCGCCTAATATCATCCATGGTACTAGCAGGAGGACAAGGTTGAGGAAGAAGGGATGTGGTGGATGAGGACGCGTGAGACACGTGTCATCCGATCGAGGCGGTCGACAAGGCATGAGTAATCCGTCAGGTGATTATAAGTGTTCCCCTTAATTCATTTTAACATAACAAAATCTGGAGGGAGGGATACAATCAATTTGGTATAATTATTGTCATGATATACTATATATATATATATATATATATATATATATATAAGATACAACAATATTAGCACGTCATAAGCCATTCGGTAGTGACCATTGTGGGGGCACACTGGACGTCCTCGATTGAAAAGCTCATTTGGATTGACACCAGATATGGACATGTTCAGCTTGACCGTGGCTCTGACCCTGTCCAATTTGTAAAGCCGGAAATGGGGATTTGGATTCTTTCTCACTGCATATGCAATCAAGTTTGCTGAGATGAGTGATCCTCCCAACACAGTGGCCAACTCTTCCACTATGGTTAGTAATTGCGGATGGTTCATCGGGTTTGCGCTTCCGAACGCCAGTGCCTTGAACAGGTACTTGTACTCCTCGAATAGGAGACAATTAAAAGAAATAGGTTTGGTGGTTCCAAATTTCTTTAAGTTTTCATTCCGACCTAGGATTATCATCTTGTTTCCTCTGACCATGCTCATAATAGATGAATAAAATGTTGCCCAATCATTATCATCTACATCAGAAACAAATTTGACAACTACCAGTGTCCTCTCTTACAACCGTTCTTGATCTATTGTTTTGAAGAGATCATCTCCATTCATGCTAGAATAAGGTTCTCCCCACCTAGCCCTAGTTCCAGTGGCGCGTCTAGCAATGTCGGTGGACATGTGGAGGTGTGTCTCCGCCGGATTTATCTTTAGTGGGTTTTCTTGGAACTGGTCGTCATTCATCTACGTTCGTGTCTTTAGGTTGGATCATTCTGATCTACGATACTCTTCATCGTTCTGTTGCGCTGGCCCTATGGGGTCTTAGCACGACAACTTCCAGGTTATCTACTAGAACAAGTTTTGTCTAGCTTTAGCAAGGGAGAAGCGATGATAGCTAGGTGATTTACGGAGCTTGATGTAACTTTTATTATTTCTGTCATGATTGAAGATGAATAGATCGAAAGTTTTTCCGCAATAAAAAAAGAACACGACTTCTCATCATCGCATACATGTGCAAGGGCCAGGCATGTAAGGACGTTGCAGCAAGAAGCTGGTGATCTGCTGCTTCTCGACATGCCAACCAAACACGAAGGGGCCGACGTGAAGATAGGCGTCATAGGGGGGGTCTAGGCAAGATGCGCTCGGCTCGCATCTGCCCAGGAGTATGAAAACTCCTATCAAGGCCCAGGCCAATGACACTGTCCCAAACGCATGAATTTGCTGAATTTTCAGCAAAAGGGCGCCGAAATAGTCGGTCACTAGCCACACAAGAGATGTGAGGAGCTCCAAGACATGATTTTCTGGAAATTACTAGCATGGATGTGAGGAACTTTATTTTGGTTGCCAGCATAATTAAAATCAACATCGGCCATATCAAAATTATACTACTAGGAGATAAACTGTTGTGTGGCAACTCAGAGTTCTCCAGTTTCATAATCAAATGATGCAAATACTCAAATAAACTGGTACCTGCAGAAGCGCTCAAAGGCTCCATTGGCTTAATGCATCTCTACAGCATACAACCAAACAGAGCTCCACATGCAACAGACTAGGAGAAACATTTTCTTAGCCTTTCAGTGCACTGCTCGTTTCTAGCATAAATTCTTCGTGAAAAATGAAGGTCTCAAGGACCGAATGCAATTCTCTGCACCAGATCTGGCCTTAATGCATCTCTACAGTTTCATAATCAAATGATGCAAATACTCAAATAAACTGGTACCTGCAGAAGCGCTCAAAGGCTCCATTGGCTTAATGCATCTCTACAGCATACAACCAAACAGAGCTCCACATGCAACAGACTACAGGAGAAACATTTTCTTAGCCTTTCAGTGCACTGCTCGTTTCTAGCATAAATTCTTCACGAAAAATGAAGGTCTCAAGGACCGAATGCAATTCTCTGCACCAGATCTGGCCTTCTCTTGCTTGGCATCCGAAGAAGTCCAGTAATTTGGAGCTCAGTGACAGCCCTGCAGAACCGTGCTCTGGAAAATTACGTGTCAAGGATTTACCTGGACTGAAATATCAGTAGAAAATTATGGACTGGTATTTGAAAATGAAAACCATGAATTCAGTTTGTCAAACTGTGGTCAATGAAGCAAAAAAAACTATGGTCAAGGATACTGGATCATGGCTCCACTCTGTTGAGGCGTGGCTTTTGATTTCTTTTTTGAGGGAGAACCAACCAATTTGCTTTTCCCTTTTGAATTGATAATTCCATCAAAAGACAGGTACCAGTCATGGAGGTTAATTACGTCACCATATTCTTGGGCTAGGTTGCACCTGCAACATAAAATGGTTTCGCATCAGCTATAAAATGTTGGCCAAGGCTTTGCTTGCCCACGATATGGCGAATGTTTGAGCCTAGGCCTAGCCTGTCAATCATGTATAAATTTACTCCATGGACTTACATTACTAATATGGCATATTATGGTGGTGCCATTCAGATTCCAAGCGTAACAGCTACTTAAATATCAGTCAGAATATTCATATCTTAATGCATGGACTTACATAACTGATGTGTCATGCAAGGATGCTGACACAGCAATTCCATTTCTGCTGCAGCAAGAGCAATTAAGACGGCTCTGTGACTTCAGGAGATCAAGCTGAACCATTCTTCTTGGGTTTCCAATTAGTGCCTAGATATGAGATGAGATGAAATGGAAATCAGAATTGTTATTAGTATATGGATTACTCTTACCATTCTAAATTAATTGAAGTTCTAGCTTTGTCCTAAGTCAAACTTCTCTATATTTGACCAAGTCTTGAAAAATGTGTTAATATCGACAACATCACATATATATAATATGAAAATATTTTTTATGATGAATCTAGTGAAACTAATTTGGTGTTGCAGTTGTTGATGTATTTTTCATTTTTTTTCTATGGTCTTGGTTAAACTTAAAAGAAGTTTGACTTAAGAACTAATTTGGAACAGATGGAGTACACAGTAACAACAATTTTTTATATGAAGGAAAAACTTACAGATTGGAGAACACCAACATTCTTGAAGCAAATGATTTCGTGGAAAGGTAAACACTCGACAGGCACCAAAAAATTTCTGTTGAATATCTAGACATTAGATGCTGAAACTTCAAATGACTAAATAATATTATAAACTGAACAGAGTTAATAGGATAAGTGACTTCTCAGTTCACAGCATAAACTTGACAATCAGTCATGTCAAGATGTTAATTACTAAATCTCATTGTATATCATACCTATTCCTAGAGGGTCTTATGGTATATCATTGTACATCTAGGCTTCATCTGGTATTGTGGTGGATTATGATAAACTGCTGATCACATTTGGCCCAGCTTCGTATATTTGGGTGTCTAGCTAGACGCTTCTCTTAATGAGGATGGAAACAAATATATTACTGTGTTTCAAACTGAGACGAAATGTTAGAGAACAAACACACTGGATAACAAAATTTATCTGATATTAAGCTAATTTACCAACCACAACATGCAAGATCAAAATGGTGCTGAGCTAATATATCCTACCATAACTTTACCTCGTAATATCATCCAATAGCATGGTAGCTTTATCGTTTAATGGCACTGTTCCAATTGCAGTACTATTTGTTGATCTCCTGATACAGCATGAAGTGATGGTCAGCCAGTTTCAGCTAAGCAAAATTTATAATATTGTATTGGAGTTTCATGGATAAGATATTCAGTCACGTCTTGCCAGTTGTCACTATTGCATTGTATGTAAAGTAAATACTATATTAGTCTGACTGGTAGCAGGTGCGTTGAATGAAACACCCCTGCTAATTACTATTCGACATTACAATCATGATCATGATTCACTATCACAAGTCTTACATATCCATTAATTATAAATAAAAATAACTGCATGGTTATTTTGGCATTCTTAATATTTGTTTTATCAATAGAATTGCACATGAGAGATGATAAAAGGTGGTACAAACCTAGGCCACTTATCCTTTGTGATTGTCACACAATCTTCACTGGTTGTGGTTGACTGAAGCTCTTTGACCTTGGCATTAATCTAGAAAAGAATGAGCATATTCATAACTAGCGCCTCAGTGCAGCCAATACAAATATTGCAATTATTGTCTTTGGGTTTTCTGCTACAAGCCCATAATTAGCTTCTCCAATGTAAAGTGAAATTGCCGAATTTCCAGTCCATTTTGTAAAAAGATAAGTTCAGCAACCACAAGTATTCAGAAGCTACTTTAACACAAAAAACTTCAAACAGAGAACCAAAATAATATGTCCCATTTTCAGAGTATCTATCCAGATTCCATACAAACAACCTAGTACGAAAACTGGTGATGAGAAACTGGATCCACCATTTAGCAAGTGAATAAACTTGACCAAAATGACTTGATGAGAAATAATAAATTTCTCGTTACATGACTTGTACTTCTTTCACCAAAGTGTTCATCATTACAAAATCAGCAGTGAGAATACCTCATTCATTCCTTCTAAATGGATGCTCCAAACTTCAAGAACACGAAATAATGTTTCCATAGGCATGTATCTGATCCAACATAACGGATTCATCAGAATCTAAAAGACCAAATTAAATAAAAGTTTCAAAAAAGGGTATTGCCTTCAGACAAATGAAAAAATCAGCCCTAGTATGTAACCGCTGCAAAAAAAAAACTTGTCTTTCATGGTAATTGTCAGTTGGCCATATTACTTCCAATACAATAATCATGGCCTAGTGACTCCATTAAAGAGTCTGGAGCTCTCTTAAATTATAAATTAAAGATATAAAAAAGTACGAGGAGAGTGATTGGGGAAATACTGTGCACGGTCAAATACCGCAGGGCCGCAGGTTTTATATTAGCTCAACAATGCAATGATAGAAATTACAATCGGTTAGGATCTACATGTGATATACTCCCTCCGTTTCTAAATATAAGCCTTTTTAGATATTTTAATACAGACTACATACAGATATATAGACATATTTTAGACTGTAGATTCACTCATTTTGCTCCATATGTAGTCCATATTGGAATCCCTAAAAAGGCTTAGGAATGGAGAGAGTACAAGATTAGATATGCACAACTATCTATAACAGTAATAAATCAGAGACTTTGTGCATCAAGAAATCTGAAAGCAAATTCGATCATCTTACCTTACTGTATCCAATGCCTGAGCTATACATCTTCTACCAGCACCTGATTTTCCACTTGATAGATTCCCACTTGTCGGTTTAGACAGCAGTTCATTATTTGAATCATTCTGAGTATGCAGATCCGGATTGATTGCCTCACAGAAAATATCTAGAAGTTGCACTTTGCCATGTCTTCCAGCTTCATACAAGCACTGGATGGTCATAATGTGGGAGACAAATATTCAGTATTATGGACCTACCATATTCACAATTAATCAACTAAAGAAGCTTCTGTAATTTCAAAATTGTATGGATGTGTTTTATACCATATATATACCAATGAGTAAATTACACAGTTACACTTTTCATTAGCTTTTATTTAAGTATCCTTCACATGAAGGTAGACATGTGAGCATGCAATATCTTAAGTGTTTACCACAACGCTCATTTATGTATAATGATGGAGAGCTGTCGTTTTCTCAAAGGGCTGTTAAGTGTTTACCGAGAGAACAGAACTCCAATCCTTTTGCAGCTTCATCAGCTCAGACAACCCTTCTACCAAATTGTTGCCAGGCTTGATTGAGTTATTTTCCCTGCAATACACAGTTTCAAACCTATAGAATGGGAGAAATTATTGTAACCAGATCTTATAGATGATCTTATACCTAGTGCATGAGGGTAAACCAAAAGCTTGTTTCTGAATTGCTACAGGCAGTGCACCAAATTTATCACGCCAAAAGTTCTGTAGGGCAGTAAATCAGAAGCAACTCAAACAGAGATATATATGCTAAAATATAAGGGAAACTGAAGTGTAGGTTCTAGCTGGTAGTAGTAACAAAAAAATAGCAAACATGGTACTATGATGGAAATAGGAAATAGCAGCAACCTCAGAATCCTCTTCAAGCATTCCCATGCACAAGAAACTCAAAGGTTCGACGGAGAAGTGCTTACTGCATGCAAGCTATGTCAATTTTGATTAGTTTTTCCATAACAGATGGAGAAAATATATTCGATAGAATTTCTAACATGAATATAGCTTAAGTGCTTAATATGAAAAACTAACCTTGAGAGCACTAATGAATGATGTTATTGTCCCATCGTGTCTGAAAAAGTAATTTCTGAGGAAGACTGCAACTTCGTGACTGATGCAGAAACCGGCACATGGTTTAACAAGGATGGCCTCCACAAGGGCATTCATTCTATCAGAGGGAGACCCCAACGTGAGTTTACAGGGATCTAATCTTTGAAGAGCTTCCGATGAGAGCAGTTTCCGTGGTGCGTCAAGGGTAGTTGCTATCCCCATTACAAAGAAGATTGGTATCTTAATTACCCACTCACTACAATAAAGAGAAAAGTATTAGGCTTTCAAAAATTCTATGTCGAACCAAATCCACAAATGCAAGCTTCTTAATTGAAATTAATCGCAGAAAGAAGAAAAACTATGTATTATGTTTCATTACTGGTAAATACATTTCTTCTAGAGAGGAGCTAAACAAGTGGCATGCTCATGCAACTACAAGAATATGTTTCATTACTACTCCCTCCGTCCCATAATGTAAGACGTTTTTTGACACTACACTCTAATGTCAAAAAACGTCTTACATTATGGGACAGAGGGAGTAGTAAATACATTTCTTCTAGAGAGGAGCTAAACAAGTGGCATGGAGCATGCAACTACAAGAAAAGGAGCAGAAGCTATTGAACAAATAAATCGATATGCTTCTTGCTATCATTGACATTGAAACTAATTAGTGTTAAGCTGTAAGGATTAAACAGTGGGCTAAGAGTTGAAACTAGTATTTATGTAGTCAGGATTTTTGCATATCTCATGGGTACCGAGATCAGAGTTTCTTCAAAGATTGCACCTACTTTTACCTGGGTTGGCGTAGAAGTGCCTAAAAGATAAGAGCAAAGTGCCTGAAGCGACTAAACATAGAGTTTACCTCAGCGTCATCAGAAGCTCTCCCAAGACATCACCGGAGCATTGCTCTAAATCATCAATTATGATAATGATAGGTTGATCGTAATTGTCGCCTTTGCAGTACCAAGATGCGAGTGCAGATACATCCGCTACCTGTTGGAGAAAAGCAGCAACAGATGAAGTTAGAGAGCCAATACACTCAAGTCTGAATCAACAATGCAGATTTAAAAAGATTTGAGCCACATTCATGTCACTCACATCTGGAACATCTGAAAGCAGCTGCCTCAACAAGCTCCTTAAACAGCCACCGACTCCATTCTTTGATGATAATTCCGTTGCCGAGAGCTTGGCCAAGTGACATCCATTAGACTCCAGATGATCCATGAGATCCCGAAATGTCGTGACATCATCAACAAATTCTGCGTTCTCTGCAAAAGTGAGAAACCCAATCCAATCAAATCAGTCGATTCCTCGTCAGTAGAAACCAATCAGTCAAACACTTGATGGCAGTGTTCTGCTTACTAGTGAGAACAAATGCCGTTGGTATCTTTCTGCAGATCACATCAGTTAAGAGAGGGTACGGTTGCTGGATTTCGGCAGGGCGGGGTCTCATGATAGAGCGGATCGCGGAGAAGGATTCCTGGACCCACCGCAGCACCTGGTCGAACAGCTTGAGGTTGATGCCTCTGAGGACCTCCTGGAACCAAAACGATACCAAGATGAGACATAGCACGCATTAAAGTATGCGCATGATGAGGAACGAGGCTGGTCGATCGGAGAGAGGCAGACATTGATGGTGGATTGGATCTTAGACCAGGTGCAGTGGAAGGCCTCCAGGCGGAGCTGCTCGTACATCTCCATGTCCGCCTCATCGTCGTCATCCCGCGGTCTCTTTGCAGATTTGGGGTTGGGAGATGACGGCTGGGAGACCTCGATTCGCCGCCGAGCCCGGGAAGTTGCCGGGGAGGAAATGGATGCGGATGCACCAGCGGACGCCTTATGAAGTACAAAGAACGGCTGCAAGAAGACTGACATGAGAGGAGGGTAAATGCAGATCACACGCAGGCTGCAACATCTGAGCAGAAACATGCCTGGATATTGTTGGCGGCTGTGAGCGGAGCTTCGCGGGATGGTGTACCCATGGCTCCGGCGGTCAGAGGGGGGAGGCGGCGGCGGCGAGGGGCACGGCAGCTGCTAATCGAGCCGGCGGTTGCTGACCCCCGCGAGGCAGCGGGCTAATTGATAATGCTCTGCCCCGGCAGACGGCGGCGCGGTTAGGGGAAGGAGGGGCGGGACGGGCCGCGCGAGGACGGGAGGGGGACGGAGGAGCGGGCGAACGAATCAGGGAAGGCGTGCGTGGGTAGTTTCGGACGGGGAGAGAAGAGAGGGGACTGATGTGATCTGACGGTCAGGGCGCTCCGAGGGGTCGGGTCGTGTGGCTGGAAATTGCCTGTTGGGACGGTGCCTTAGGGTAGACCAGTGCGATGTCTGGCTTGGCGGGAATTTGCGCGCCAGAATTGAGCGGGCCCCTGAGTCCCAAGGGCCGTTTGTGCCCGTGATATTCAGCCCACCCTGGTTGGTAGGCAGGCTTAGCTTGGGAAAAGGCCTTCTTCTCTCTAAAAAAAAGTTAATACAGTACGCACTTTGCGTGCTCTTAATTTTTTTTGTAGAGAGGCCTCAAATCAGCCCTTTCTTTTTGAACCGCAAACCGTAGGTAGAACAATTGGTCTACGGTATTTTCTCACTAATAAGGCAAATATAATACAATATTTTATACAAGAAAAACAACAGAAATGAAAAAACTGTTCTAGTGAAATAAAAAACTCAAAACTTGCAAGGTTTAACGAGCATTTTCTGTTCAATCGTCGAAACTAGCAAATTAAGTTGAATTGGCATTTGAACGGGTTTAAGGAGTCGAGTCGTCAAATAACATTCTCTCTAAGCTTTGGCTGCGTTTTTTTTTATAATAATCTCCTCCATTCAATCACAGTTGCATCATTTACAAGGAAGGGCATCATCGCATCCGGAGGCGAATCCATCCAGATACCAGGAGGAGGTATCTTTACAGCTGTACTCGGTAAACTTTGGATGTGTTTGTTTAGCCTTCCTGGGCGACTTTTCATGAGAAAAAAACTACGTTTGTTTGGGAATTGTGAGGATATATCATTAAGAGCATGCATTGGGAGTGGCATAAACCTGCTTTGGGCTGTACTTTACACTTAGTGTGGATATGATCTAGCTGCAACTGTTCTGGTAGATTCATTGCAAGATGTTTTGCTGTGTTCACAAGTTCCTCCGAAAAGGAAATTAGTGTTGTCACTATAATGCACTTACTTGCTTTCAGTTCTTCAGATGACATTATGTGATTCCACATCACCGTGAATCGTGATTGCACAAATATGACGATTCAAAGGATAATGAAAAGAAGATGCATCAGCAGTTCAAAAATTCCAATATCATAAAACTTAGCAGCAATCTGTGCCCGGACATTCAACCAAGTCTAAAAACACTAAAATCACACTAGATAGCAGCACTGCCCAGTGCTCATCATCAAAACAACAGCCAAAGTTTTCCTTCTAATATAATCCACAACGGAGAGCACAGAACCAGGTAAATGTGATCCGAAAACTAAAACAATTGTCCAGTTTCAAGTGCTCGATTGGTTACAGTCACACCGGTCACACACATGAACCAGCTCAAGCCCACAATTATAATTACATCAGTGACTTAAAATTATCGTACATACACTACAATTGGCACCCCCGTGCATCATCGTACATACACTACAACTGGCACCTCGTGCATTATTGTACAACAAGGACCTGCAGCCTTGACCGCGCCTCCGCAACTGAACTCAACTGTTCTTCGTTAGGGTTTGCTCTTGCAGCAGCAAGAGCTTCAGCATATGTAACTCTTTCCTGCTCTATCTTGTCCACTTCAATCTTGTCGATTTCACTCTGAAAGAGCAACGTTTGATGGTTACTTAAAGAGGGTAAATATGCAGGCATGACATCTTCCCAGTTTTACTTTTGTTGAAGTTTCCTGGCAGCTTTCATAGTGATCTTGCATGGCGGGGCACAGATCGCACTATTAACATATCCTAGCAGTGTTACCCTTATTATGTTGATAGCCTAAATTGTTAGCGAATTCCATTGTAGAATCCGAATCTTAAACATTACATGATTTTCAAGCCAGAAATGATAAGCTAGATTACCATACAATTTACACAGTTGACAAAAAAGGAACAATTTGGAATACTACATTGCAATTAGATCTTTTGCAGAGAATTAGTAGTACAGATAACAGCGTCATCATTGATCAGACCTGTAAAACTTGTAGGGATTCAAGGATTACTCACCACTGATTGAAGTGCCTCTAGATCATAAGATGGTATGCTACCATCGTGACAATCATCTGAAACATTCTCCGAGATTTTCTCGAATAATGTCACGAATGAACTTATCTCAAACTCCATATTGGAGACGTCCCCTTGAAGATCTTCCACCTTCTTATTTGAGGTCTTTACCTCCCATTCCAATTTTTCTAAGGATGCTTGCTTGTCTGCAAGCATAATCTACAGAAGAAATTTCAGAGAAAAAAAACATCAAATAAATGCCCTAGTATGGGCAGTTGATTTGACTATAAACCAAACATTTAATATAAGAAATGAAGGGAACAGAACACCCACTCTGTTAAACTTTACCGAAATTGAGCTATGCTGTTATCATCTGGTAAGGGAAATGTATATGAAATAAACATGCTTTATTCAACTGCATTGCAAAAAGTGGAATTGCGTAAATGCACAGATCAATTCTGTGCACGAGAGCAGGGCCACAGTTCAGTTTGCACTATGGCCAAAATGAGGATTAAAACTTTGGACCGGATAGCCTAGTAGTGGAAAAAAAAACTAGGCTGCAGAGATTCGAAATTCACTAATAAAGCCTGGCACGAGGATTAAATGCATTGCAATCCAGATTATAACTGGAAAGTGGAAACTGCTGCATATGGCCTGTCTGCTATTCGTACCTTAGTTTCTTCAGTTTAAAATCAACTTGGCATATTGTGAACTAAATGGTGGTGAACATAAGCATATCATTCCCTAATTTTATGTTGTAATTGCAAGAAATGTTTGATGAATCTTCTAGGAATTGGCCACATGCTCTTTTCAAAGAAATTACCATTTTGGCTGCTTGGAACATATGGAAGATTAGAAGCAGATGCTACTTTGACAGGATACCTGCCTCCTTGGTGGACTGGCTGAGACTACTCCAATCTCACCTCAATATTTTGAAACTGAGGGTGCAGCCTAATATAGCCGAATTTTTGACTAGCTTTAATGATAGTCATGTAGTGTCACTTTTCTTTCTTCTTATGGCCTTTGTATAATTCTGGATTTTGTTTCATGACTCTGTAAATATTCTTTATTTAATTTAAATAGCAATAGGAGCCTCTCCTGCTGCTCTAATGGTTAAAAAATGTATTTTATGTGTTTGTTAGGATCATTGTGATTTGAACACCAAAAATATAAAACGTAGCAAGTAGTGTGCCATTTGTAGAACAAAATTTAAAACGATAACGACAAATAAGCTTCAGAACAAGAGAGGAAACTCTGGCTCACTGAAGCAGAATATAGCACAATTTCCACTAAAGAAATATATATAGCACAATGTAATTGCAGGCAGGCGGGCAATTCACCTTTGCATTTTGTAACTGAGAATTAGCATATTTGATCAAAGCTTCTTTCTCAGCAACTTGGCGTTTCAACCCATCAACTGTCGAATACACCGCATTCATCTCACTCACAGTACTCTCGGCAGACCTCAATGCCTCCTCTTTTTCGACAAGTTGCTTTTGGAGCTCATCGACCTGCTCACGCAGCAAGCCAATCTCATCCTTGTCTTTGGGTTTATTTTCTGCTCCCGATTGAGTCATCGGGGCAACGGAGCCGTTCTCTCCATTTGAATCAGGTGTGCTTTTATTTCCTGTGTCTCCAGGATCCCTCCGCTTTTTTGCCGACAAGGTTTGTGGTGTCTTTGCGCTTTTCAAATCACCACCCTATAAGAAAAAATCACGCATCCCTTCACCGTTACAAAAGCTCATGACAGTAACAAAACAGATTTATCAACGCCATGCCATCTCAACAAGGCTACAAAAGCTTAACAGAAACCGACAGACTTGCGAGATCTACCCCTGTAAACCATGCAAATGACAATGAAATTCCCTAATCTGAACTTTCTTGCACAGCCTATCTACCGAAGCACGACATCTGAACCACTCCCGGGGTCGCAATTCAGAAAAGTACACAGGGAAACCGAAACATCAGCAACTGTCACTATAGCTTTTTTGTTAATGCAAAAAATCCCCACATCCAAGGAGCAAAGCGCCAAAAGACGAAGAAAGAAGCGTGTCACCTTCTTGGCCGGCGCCGGCGTGTACACCAGCGAGGCGCGCCGCGAGTACGACGGGTTCGTCCTCCGATCCTGCATCCAGAGGCAAAGCAAGCCCGATGGTTAGAACGACCCGAATCTACAAGCTCCGCGAGAGGGATCATGAAATCCCTCCAGCCCCGGCGAGATCTGCGCCTCGGCTCGCCCACGCGCGCGCTCACCATGAGGGACTCGACGAGCGGCACCATGTCGACCAGGTCCTTGAAGAGGACCCGATCCACGTTCCCGCGGACCTCGCCGGGGCCGGCCGCGCCGGCGCCGGCCTCCGCCGGCCGGAGGGACCGGTCGAGCATCCCTTTTGTCTCTTTTCAAACCGAATCGGGAGGGCGACGAGTGGGAGTGGGGCGGAATGGAATCGGGTTGGGAATTTGGGAACGGGAAACGGCTGGGAATAGACGAGAGGGTCGGGCGGGTGGTTGGGTCGGGGTTTAAGGCCGCGCGGCTTCTCCGGGTCGCTGGGTTCCGTCGTGGTGTTGATTCCGACCGACCGGGCCGCTTTTTAGGAGGCTTCTTGGTGCGGTGCGGATGGAGTCCTGGCTGGAAAATGCCTGCTTTGGGAAAGGGAACGAGGGGGCCAAAGAGGCGTCACGCTTTGGCTAATGATTCTGTTGTGTGGTTCATGCAAGTGGAAACTAGTACTACTATATGGAGGCAGATGGAATTACTTCTTCTTCCAAGGGGATCTTATCTTCTTTTTGTTTTTAACTAGTCAATGTGTACCTGCAATGCATGTTAATTTAAAAATATATTAAGTGTGTGTGAATATTAAGTAGGATATTATTTGCATGTTATTATGTGATCAACATTATATTTGGCACTGCCGCAAAAAAACATTATATTTGGCTTGAAACTAACTGCACGCTAAACGCGTTGAGCGCTCGACATTGAAGCGGTCTAGGTCGTTGGATTGACATGATTTGATGTCTGAAATTAATTAGATCTGCCACTTTGGGTCTTTTTATATTGGTATAGATATAGATAATGTACTCCCTCCGTTCACAAATATAAGATGTTCTTGATATTTCAAAATGAGCTAACTATGGATTGAAATGTGTGAACAAACAAACTAAAACGTGTCTTGTACATTTGATTTCGGAAAAAAATAGAACATCTAAATGTGTAGGGACTACTATTCCATGCTGCTCACTCCACCCTTATTTATAAGTCTAGAACACCGCACACATTTCGGTAGAAAAAAATGACCATGGATTTGTTCAATAAAATATTAGTTATATGTCGTAAAACCTATATCATAACGGGGAAAGTATTTAGTGCTCCCAGGCCTAGGGTGCTCCCGGTGCTCCGATGCGGAAAACATTTTTTAAAATGTTTAAAAAATTCTGAAAAAAATGCAGCACATCGATGGAACATCGATGTCTCTTGTCAGAAAATTTCAAATCAAAATTCGAAATATTGTTCGAGATACAAAAATGACAAATTTGACATCAATGTGATAATGGGCCAAAACTAAAGCCCAACTTATGTTATGTACAAAAATTTATCATTTTTGTATCTTGAGCAATGTTTCGAATTTTGATTTGAAATTTTGTGACAAGAGACATCGATGTTCCATCGATGTGCTGCATTTTTTCAGAATTTTTGAACATTTTAAAAATGTTTTTCGGACATTTGGAGCACCGGGAGCACCCCAAGCCTGGAAGCACTAGATACTTTCCCTATCATAACGTTCAATTCCAAAGAAAGATTTCAATGGTGTGTTTTTTGTTCCATATAATGTATATTTTATAGACTAAATTAATGGTCAAGGTTAAAATATGCTTGAGACTTATAAATCAGGATAGATGAAGTAGTGGAAATGAAAGGAGACAATCTTAAGATAAAGAGTCAATATGGGCTACCTGATCAAGGCGTGGGCCGAATATTAAGTGTAGCTAAATGATCTATGGCAACAAATATGTGCACGAGTGCCTCCGTTTCACGGGATACGCTCTCCACCAGATGCTCCACCAGGTTATGGGTCATTAGATTCAAAATCAAAGGACAAGATCCATCTGCAAGGGGAGCTGCTGGTGTATTTGCAAAACAGACCTTCAAGTCTAGCTAAACAGATAAGATAGACCTCCCAAGCCCAGTTTGTCTATCGCCCTTCCTCAGTCCTGTCTTTGCCCCGTCCTGTCTCCTGTGCCCCCCACCACCTTGGCATGGGAGCTGAGGTAGGGTTTGAAAAAAAATCACCCATCATGTCTCTTTCCCTCTCCAGCAGAAAGTCAGGATCTCCGCCATAGAAGCTAAACCTACGCAACGAACTGTATTGTGGCGCTGGCTCATGTTCTAGTTTTGGGACGTCGATGGTACAAAGTGACACAAGAGTTGATAGTCTGCTGTACTTCAAGGATCAAGGTGTGTTGTCTTCTTCCTTTACCCATGTGTTTTGGAATGAGTATTATCTACACCGAACCGATGTATGATATATGCAACTAGAAGGGTAAAAATTGTATCTTCAGTTTCAGTTGCTACAGTAATAAGATTACAAATACACAAACAAGATGCTTTTGTTTTATTCCTTCAAAATTTATAACATTTTTTTCATGTGCAGCACTATGCATGATTGTGAGTACTTGTATATGAAGAATCAATACTTGGGAGTTGTGAAACCATTACTAGTTGTTCATGCTCCTAATTTTATTTTGCTATGATCCACATTGTAGCGATGCTCTGAAGGTAATATCCTCAATGTGTGTTGCTTGTTAGCATGTTAGTGAACCAAAATTAATGTTTTGAAAACTCACCAGTGAACTCAAAAGGCATGTACCCACAAAAAAACTCAAAAGGCATGCAAGGTAGAACATGCACATGTTACTGATCGGGAATGACATTAGCGTGATGTGAGTGTCGTCTATATGCATGAGCTGCAAGTATGATGGTAATTTTTATCCCCTGGTTACAACACTTAAAATATAAATAAACAAAGAGATTTGCAAGACCGCAATTATTCATTTTCTTACGCAAATTTGGGAGCTTAGTGGGTTTTGTAAAATGAGAGGACATAACAACAGATATCAAACTGCTAAATTTACTCCTTGTACTCTTCCTGATTGTGCCTAGTTGTCCTAGGCTCTGGCTTTTCTAGCACCATGTATTCATCAAGAATGTAAACCTGTGAAACTAACAATGTAAGCTTTTTATTCTACTTTGCACTTAAGATGCACGGTTGTTGAACAAATTATGTGCATTCATACTATGAAACACTTGTGCTGCAATGCAAGACCATTGATGTTATTGCATTGTACTCCCTACCAGCTAAAGATATCGTGTCCATAGAGCTGCAACGAGATGCCTCATGATGTAGATCTGGGCGCTGGTGTTTCAAAGCTGGAAGCCAAAGAGGGAGAGGGAGAGAGGTGATTCGCCCCATTTTTTTTAACCCCAGATCAGCAAGGCGACCTAGAGCAGTGGCACACAACATTGGAAAATGTAGGTAGACGAACTGGGCTTCGGGGGTCTATCTGATCTGTTTAGCTAGATTGAAGGTATGTTTTTGCAAATGTACCATCATCTTCCCTTGCAGATGGATCTTGTCCATTGATTTCAAATCTAATGGCCCATAGCATAGTGGAGCACCTGGTGCACGAGTGCCTCCATTTCACAGGATGCGCTCTCGCATCTGGTGCACGAGTGCCTCCGTTTCACAGGATACGCTCTCTGGTTGCATATACCTTGCCCCTGCTTTGCAACACGTATTGTCACGGGCGCCTAGAGCCCATGCCAGGGTTACCAACAGACCAGGGAAGGTTCTACCATTTGTCATTGTAATCTTATGCCCAACATTGAGTGCCTCCATGGATTTTGAGATTCCCAATATCGGCTAGCTCAATTTAAACTAATTCTATGAGGAATTTATGTGCACACTGAGTTCGCCCCTTTGGACATAGTTGACAGTGTTCCTTGAGTTCAATCCTCCTCGAGTTCGCCCAATATCAGGCTTCGATCCTCCTCGAGTTCGTCCGTTTGGACATAGTCGACAGAACTCCAACATAGATTCTCGATGTCTCCTTGAGGCAGTGAGGTTAGGGTTTCTCGTCATGTGGCGATAATTGGTGTTAGATGGTTTAGATCTATGCAAGAGTTCAGCGACGACGACTGGGGCTCCAATGTGTCGGTCCTTGGAGGCACGTGCAGGAAGACTTCTTGACTGTCATCGACAAGGTCAAACCTGCTCCGGTAAAGAAGCAATGATAGCGATGCGTCGGTAGCTCATTATGGCGGCAGTAACGGTCGTTCGATAGCCTCGGAATCTCAATGTATTTTTTATTTTGTTTGAGATGCTTTATACTTCCAATGAGCTTTTTATAATATATCTTGATCTTTTTCAAAAAAGAAACACCAAGAGATAATTTCTTAGTTGAGACATGCAAATCTATTTCAACTTTTTATTGTTCTTAAGTCAGTGGATTTTTGTTTCTTAGACACAATACAATCAAAGAAGCTCATATACACGAGTATACACTCACCTCTATGAACACACACACGCACACCTTACCCTGTGAGCATCTCCGAGAGACTGAACCGACCTAGTATCTTAAGATTTACGAAGGCACCACAGTAGTTTATCCTTTCAAGTCAACAGTCATCTTACGTGACTACACATAATAGAAGCTCGGACCACCTATATATGGGTGAAACCCACGTTTCCCATTAGAGCAGCTATAACCGGAATTGTCTAATCCGGATCCCTATACTCCCATGGACGCGCCCGAGCCGGGCATGTCCTCATTTGGCCCTCTCCACAACCACACTTTCCTAATCTCAATACTCAAATCCATGCAAATCCATGCATGACGATCATACAACACAAATTCATCATATATTCTATGATACAAAGATAGTGTAGCCCAAATAAATTCAGTACATGTCAAAATAAAATTCAATAGTTCATATATAGATAAATGATACACAAATGAATCAAATCTTCACTCCTCACGGTAATTGGTCCTCTTTTTCATACGAAGCAACCACTTCGTCCCTTCATCATCCAAGGGGTTGATGTCCTGCAACATGATCCTCAACTCCTACGTATCTCTCGCAAGGCGCAACCTCTCTTTCTCGAGGTCAAGACCACGCATTGTTACTGTTTGCTCAAGCTCCCATTTGGCAACCTTCTCTTGCCTCTCCAATTCCACCTTGTCCTTCTCCAAGGCAAATCTCTCCCGATCAAACTCCATCTTCTCCCTTTGCACAACAATGAACAACTTGTACATATCCTTCTTCTTCACCTCCTTTCCATAAAAAATGCCCATCCAAGTGGCGCATATTTTGCTTGCCGCACCTTCACGCGCCACCCTTTCCTTCTCCCACTTGTTTTCCATCACTTGTTGGTTTCTTTTTGGCATGGTTGGTTGTAAGTCGGACGCACCATTTTCTTCTCCTTCCTCTTCCAACCCAATTGATTGAGCCAAGCTTGACCCGTCATTTTTCTTCATCTTCTTTGGGTTGTTTTCAATTTCCTTGAGGACAGTCCGTCACTTGGGTTTTCCATTCAAATTTTCAACCAACAATGAAAAAAAGTGAATGGCTTCTTCTTCACTTGACGGTACAGAAGCCGCCGCCAAAGTGGCATAGGTTTGAACTCCGATGCCACTTTGGTTCCGTCCTAGAGCTTGTTTGAGATAACCAATAAATTTTCTAACGACCTCTTAGATGGCCGGACATCTATGTTGAAGAGAGCATTGGGTGTGGCTTCATGTAGTGTTTTTACTCGTGATAAAGTTTTCAAAAAATCCCAATTTTTCTCGCCTTTTTGCCCGGCTCCACAAATCAGATCCATGCTAGTTTTGCACCAACTTTCACATAACAAAACATCCTCAAATTATGTGAATGTCGGACCCCTAGGCTTCGCAACTTTCGCAAGTTTTTCTTCTTTTTAGTGTGTGATGCTTTCTCAACTTCAAACATCTAGGAATTGGTATCCTCCATAGTAAATTTGTAAAGACTCTTGACCATGATTTATCATGTCATGCAATATTTGTTCCTACTATATGCATCGCAATTTAACTATCGTCCTACTAATACGATCCGATGATATGTGCAACCGAAGAAACTATGAAAAAAATGTGAAAGGGTCACAAATTATACTAAGACTTGGTCGGGCATTCCATCGAACACGAAGTGGGCATGATCGGAGCTGGCATTGCTCGAGCACGCCCGATGTAGTTTGAGCTCCGGCGAGTCGGCCATCATGTCTGCCTTGGGGATGGCTTGTTTTTTTTTGAAAAGGAGGATTACCTCGACCTCTACATCTGGGCGATGCATGCAGTCATTTTATTAATTATTCACAAAGATCTTATAAAGTAGTACATCAGGTAGTCTGAAGCCACCATCCTAGCAACAACTGTCGCTACTCCTATCCACCTGATGACGGGGTGCCGATAGTCCGAGCCTAATACCAAACAGACATCGCACAAATGCCTAACATCTAAAGCTAGAGGCCCCAACCAAGCCACATACCGGGTTTGGGGCACAAGCTGGTCTGACGCACTCTCTGTGTTGTCGTCACTATCTTCCATCAATCCATCTTCAGAGCAGAAACTAATGCACCGACTTTGCCAGGCCTCTCTGCCATCGACGCCACCATGACGCTAGACAGCACCCTGCCGAGTCTCCACAGCGCCATGCCCTTGTGAAAAGCTCAAATCCGGGATGCCCGTCCACTTGGAGGGCATGACGGGGTCGGACAACAACGACAAGTTTATTGTCTCCGTGGCCACGACCGACAGATTTGGCGGCGGCGCGTTCATATCCTCAGCAGCGGCCAATAAGGCCGCGTCCGTAGCTGCCTTCGTTGCCGCTATCTTCTCCGCCGCCTCATGCTCGCACTGCCTCCGGCGGCGCTCCTTCCGGGCAAGGTTCTCCGCCTTGCAAGGATCCAAAGCCAAGCATGGGACCTCGACTGATTCCGCCGAGGCATCATCTGTGGCCGTGGAGGTGGGCACGATCGTCGGTGACAATATAGGCGAAGGCGGGAGAGGACGACTAGTAAGGATGGGGCGGGCGGCTGCGGGAGAAATGGAGGAGGGAGGAAGGAGGCTGGAGGAGTTCGATCGATGCGGAGAACTAGTCAATTTGGTTCTGATTTGGGATGGATCCGCCTTGACAGAGCCAACACGGCGGATGTGTCTGGGCGCTTCCGTGCCTCCCCGTATCTAGCCTAGATATGAGCCAGATATGAGGTGTGTCGGTCAGTCCCGGTGTTTGAGGCGGAAATGGGGCGCCCGGTTGGGTGGCATTTTTTCGTCCGGTCATTGACCCGGCAGCCCGTCCAGGCGTTTGGGACGGATTGGGGGTCTGGTTGTAGATACTCTTATGCATGCTTTTTCTAGGGTAATATACATAGAGTACAATGTACAGAACAACTGTTCATCCGGTACGCTCGAGAGAGAAAAAGGTTTCCATCGAGCGAGTACATTAGAAGGACCATCGCCCTGTACGTGGTTGCATGATTCCAAAGTGGTTACCGAGACAAAAGCCTTGTACACTACTCCACCTTCGAGACACTCTGGCGATTAGTAGCGCTCTTTTTCCTGATTGGCACTAACACTTGTCTTTTTTCTTTTTTGCGGCAACTAACACTTGTCTTCTTTCTCTCGAGAGTACAGTCTACACCGGCCTGATACGGGACAAGTATAAATACACAACAAACCAAGAAGAAAAATAGCAGCCGGACGGTCGTACCGGGCCACCAGTTGGAGGCTGGCGCGACACTCGCCGGCCGAACAGCCATTGAGACGTCGTGCCGTCCCAAAACAGTTTTTGTCAAAAAAGAAAGTCTGACAAAGACGGAAATAGAATTTGTAAGGGTTCATTTGGTTCACATGATTCTAAAACCGTAAAATATAGGATAAAAACACAAGAAGAAATGCATGTGCAAAATAGAGAGTTGGTAAATATAAGAATTATGTCAACCTTACTATGAACATGGTCAAATGGAAGTTAAACCACATGAAAGTGAACAATTAGAATATTATTATTCTCTGCTATTTAAAAAAATAACGTTTTGTCGTCTAACTTCTTTTTCGTCCAACTTTACATACGTTCTCTCTTTCCTTTCTTCGTTTTAATCCTTTTTCTTTATATCTCTGGTTTTTCATCGGTTTACCTTTAAAACCGCCTTAACTAGGGATGAAAATGGAGTGGAAACTTTCCGTTTTTCCGGAGGAAAAATGGAAACAGAGAGGAAATATGAAAACGGAAATGGAAATTTGCAAAATGGAAGTGGAAATGGAATTTTTTATGCGGAAACGGAAACAAAAATGAAACGGTGTTTTCCGGTGGAATATGCATGGAAATGGAACTTTCCGTTTCCGTGAATATGGAATTTCTGTTTTTACTATAGACCTATAGCTGCTTTGTAGCCTAACCACTAAAGAGAACACAATGACACAATTAGTAGAATGCATGTAAGGCCCAACTTCTACTACCACACATGTACTCAACTTGACCCTATACGCAATTGTCCGGTACTATTACAATACTACGCTAAGTTGCTAACATAATGATATTATTTTGTAGCCATGTTAACAACTCATTAAATTTGTTTGTTTTTGTGTGCATTTCTCTATGATTTAAGGGGTTTTTAAGTTTCGATCAATGCCTATTTCTGTTTCCGTATCCGCATTGTATTCGCTCCGTGTCCGTTTCCAGTAGTATCTGTTTCCGTATTCATTTCCGGAGATTCTGTATTCGTTTCCGCTTCTGCAAAAAAATATGAAAACAAATATGATAGCACTCAGTTCCGTCCGTTTCCGCTCCGTTTTCATCCCTAGCCTTAACTGCCTCGTCTTCTATTTATTTACCAAATAAATTTTTTTATAAGCCAATAAGTGCTTACGAAATAAGTTTTTATCAAATAAAACGTTTATTTACACAGTCACAATAATATGGACATGTAAATCACATGCTAATGTACTAAAATATGTATACCCCTTTCAATTCACGGGTAATTATCTAGTGTCACTTAAAAAATCTTATTCTCATTCTTTATGCATAGAAATTTGAAGAATAGGTCCAAGTGGATGTCAAATTTTATGTGTTTTCATCTGAAACTGAGATAAAAGAAAAAACTCCTTCATTTTTCCTCTGCCTGATTCTTCTGAACCAAAGACATAACAGTGGTGCCATAGAAACCCCAGCGTTGTACAGGTTGTAGATAGGCCCGTCCCCCGCATCGCTCTCCTCTGGCGACACGGGGGAAACCCCAGCCGCCGCCGCAAGGTAACCCTCCCTTCGCCTACTCCCGCTGCACTGCCGACGGAGGGCCGGCCGGCGAAGCCGTGCCGCGCCCCGGGATGATGGCGGCGGGGCGGATCGGTTCCCCTTGCGCATCCCCACCCCACCCCACCCCAAGCTCGAGATCCACCAGCCGCCGCCGCCAGGAAGCTCCCCCTCCGCCCGCCTCTGCTGCGCCGCCGTCGGAGGGCCGGCCGACGAGACCGCGTCGCGCCCCGGGATGGTGGCGGCGGGGCGGTTTTCGTCCCTCTCACGCTTTCCCCTGCCCCGCGTCCCCGATTTCTTCGCGCACCGCGGGCGCCCTCCCTTCCAGCTGCTGCAACTCCTGCCGGTCCGGCGTCGGACGCAACGTTCTTGGCTCCAGCCTCGGCGTCCTCCCTGCAGTCCGCCCACCCCCTGTTGCAGCACGGCCCACCCCTACTGGTGCTGCTGTTGCCCGTGGGCTGGGCGCGAGACCTGCGGCCGGCTGCGGGGTTGTTCTTTACCCGCCTCCGTGCAGGCGGCCCCCCGTTTCCGGCGGCCCTTCCTCCCCTCCGCGAGCAACGGTGATGGCTAACGCGCAGAGGCGACGAGGCTATAGTGCTTGTGCAGTCATGGTGCTTCTCTAGGCGGGTACTTGCTGGTGCTGCTTTGGCCCCGACGAGCTTGGGCCCGCGTCTCTCCGGTGCCTACGATCGCCGGTGTCCTTTGCTGGGCAGCTCCGCCCTTGGTGACCCAACAGCTGCGTTCCTTCCAGCTCGCTTGGCTCACCGATGTTTCGATGGCTATGGCCACGACAGATTGGATCTGCGTCCCTCCAGTCCTAGCTTGCCGGCGTTGCTGATCGCCGTCGCCCCACCCTCCTCGTGGTTCACTCTGCGCCTGTCCTGCCTTGTACATCTCAAAAGCCTCCCCTTTGGTCAGATCCAATGCTCGTGGGTCCGGAGGTGGTGCCACCCTCCGACGGCAGGTGCAGCCCGGCCAACCGCCTCCCGAATAAGTGGCTCTGGCTAGGGACGGCTTCCTCATCTTCGACTCCAGATACGGTGGCTATGGGATTGCTCAACCTATGGTCGGAGCGAAATCTCTGCCCGGCTTGCCGGTGCTGGCAGCGTCGGCGTCTGCGGATGTCGTTTCCTTCTTGGAGGCACTTTCAAGGCCCTCGGCTGAGCCCCTCCTCGAGCACAGGGGAAACCCTAGGTCCTCCGGACCGGATGGCGATGGCGTCTCGGCGTCGTCTTCCTTCTTGAAGGCGCTATCTTGCTCGCTCGTGGTGCCCCCGGTTTTTGGTTTTCGCGATGTTGGTATTCTCGCTAGTTTGGCTTTGCCGCTTTTGGTTCAGGCTTGGTAGGTCTAGCTGTGTTCTATCCTTGTTCGGGCCGAGCATCCCTTGTCTCCCTGCTTCGGGCACCATGTTCACGCCTGCCTGTGTTCGTGTCATGTGATGTATCCCCTCTGTACTCATTATATTCCTTCTAACAATGCAATGATACGCAAGCTTTGCGTATTCACGAAAAAAAAGAAAAATTTCCTATTCCTTCATTTCCCCCCTTTGAAACAGAGGAGCACTCAGGTTTTTACCACATCTTGCCCGCACAAATTATTTATCTTATGAGTGTTTGTATTGGTTAAGATAGTCGGCCAAGACATAAATAGAATCGTTGGGTGATAATGTTATTATCACGTATACACAATGTTGTTTTAACCATTAAGAAGTCGCTTCTAGGTGGGAATGTATCCGGTGCATCTGCACTTGTGGTGCTACCGATGCACCGGATGCCATAGAATATTTTTTTAAATCTGAAAAAATTCTAGTATCTTAACACAACATCAGTGTATCATGTCACAAAATTTCGTATGAAAATTTGAAATATTTTTTGAGATACAAAAATGAAAAATGTGATATTAGTGTGATACTGTGCCAGATCTAAAGCCCAAGTTATCTTATGTACTATTCAGTGTTGAATTTGTCATTTTTGTTTTTTGAATTATGTTTCGAATTTTGACTTAAAATTTTGTGACAACCTACATTGATGTTGTGTGAGTATACTAATTTCTTTTAGAATTTTTTAAACAATTTAAAAGCACAATGTGAGTTCGGTGCACCGGTAGCACCATAAACTCCGATGCACCAGATATTTTCCCGCTTCTAGGTATCCACTATATATAAAATGGAAGCACATTCTTAGAGGTATTAAAATCGAGTATCTTAGGAGCAGTACAATTTCACGGTTTGGTCACCACTGCCCGTTGGAAGTGGACGCCTAAACAAACCGGTCTCCACTACATGAGCTTAACATTCTAAGAGCATCTCTAGCAGACCCCGTATAATATCGACCCGCAAAACTTGTTTACAGTTCGCTGTATATGTGATTTGCAGGGAGAATTCGTGCGCTGCCGATCAGGCCTCGTATATGAAACTGTAAAATTGAAAAAAAAACATTCGTGGGAGAAACTTACAACGACATTGATCATATATTGTTCATCATCATACTACATTAGTCTCATACATAGTTCATCAACATTGTACTAGTAGGGGGGTGCGGGTCCGAGCCTACGCTAACAAAATTGACGAGCTCGCGGCAGCGACGACGCGGCGGAGAAGCCCAGTCCTCGTCGGAGTCAAGGTCGATGAAGACCTTGGCCTGTTCCACCTTCATGACACACAGGTCCGCCTCCTTGGATGCGTGCGCCTGCGACGCCCTGCTCGAGGAAGTTCCGCTCGTAGTCGAGCTTGCGGCGGCGGAGCGCGTCAGCCTCCTCGAGCTCCCTCGCCGAGTGCTCCATGATGACGTGCTCTAGGTGCTCCTCCTACCCCGGGGGGAGGTAGTCCTTGGAGCCGATCACTCCTCGACGCGGCGGCGCGTCGGCCTCGAGCTTGATGGCGGGCGGCCCGAGCTCCTCCGGCTATCTCTTGACCGGTGTGAGCCACGAGCTCGAGGCGCCCGCGGATGAGCTCTCCGCGGCAAAGGAGCCGGAGGAGGCATGGCGGCGGCGGGCGAGCTTGAAGGAAATATGCCCTAGAGGCAATAATAAAGTTATTATTTATTTCCTTATATCATGATAAATGTTTATTATTCATGCTAGAATTGTATTAACCAGAAACATGATACATGTGTGAATACATAAACAAACAGAGTGTCACTAGTATGCCTCTACTTGACTAGCTCGTTAATCAAAGATGGTTATGTTTCCTAACCATAGACATGAGTTGTCATTTGATTAACGAGATCACATCATTAGGAGAATGATGTGATTGACATGACCCATTCCGTTAGCTTAGCACTTGATCGTTTAGTTTGTTGCTATTGCTTTCTTCATGACTTATACATGTTCCTATGACTATGAGATTATGCAACTCCCGTTTACCGGAGGAACACTTTATGTGCTACCAAATGTCACAACGTAACTGGGTGATTATAAAGGTGCTCTACAGGTGTCTCCAAAGGTACTTGTTGGGTTGGCGTATTTCGAGATTAGGATTTGTCACTCCGATTGTCGGAGAGGTATCTCTAGGCCCACTCGGTAATGCACATCACTTAAGCCTTGCAAGCATTACAACTAATGAGTTAGTTGCGGGATGATGTATTACGGAACGAGTAAAGAGACTTGTCGGTAACGAGATTGAACTAGGTATTGAGATACTGACGATCGAATCTCAGGCAAGTAACATACCGATGACAAAGGGAACAACGTATGTTGTTATGCGGTCTGACCGATAAAGATTTTCGTAGAATATGTGGGAGCCAATATGAGCATCCAGGTTCCGCTATTGGTTATTGACCGGAGACGTGTCTCGGTCATGTCTACATAGTTCTCGAACCCGTAGGGTCCGCACGCTTAAAGTTTCGATGACGGCTATATTATGAGTTTTGATGTACCGAAGGTTGTTCGGAGTTCGGGATGTGATCACGGACATGACGAGGAGTCTTGAAATTGTTGAGACATGAATATTGATATATTGGAAGCCTACATTTGGATATCGGAAGTGTTCCGGGTGAAATCGGGATTGTACGGGAGTATCGAGGGGTTACCGGACCCCCCCGATGGATTAATGGGCCATAGTGGGCCTTAGTGGAGAAGAGGAGAGGCGGCCAGGGCAGGGCCGCGCGCCCCTCCCCCTAGTATGAATAGGACAAGGAGAGGGGGCAGCGCCCCCCCCCCTTCCTTCCTCTCTCCCTCCTCTTTCCCCCCTTCTCCTAATCCAACAAGGAAGGGAGGGAGTCCTACTCCCGGTGGGAGTAGGACTCCTCCTGGCGCGCCTCCTCCTGGACGGTCACACCTTCCCCCTTGCTCCTTTATATACGGGGGCAGGGGGGCACTCCATACGGACAACAATTGATTTGATCTTTTAGCCGTGTGCGGTGCCCCCCTCCATCATAGTCCACCTCGATAATACTGTAGCAGTGCTTAGGCGAAGCCCTGCGTCGGTAGAACATCATCATCGTCACCATGCCATCGTGCTGATGAAACTCTCCCTCAACACTCGGCTGGATCGGAGTTCGAGGGACGTCATCGGACTGAACGTGTGCTGAACTCGAGGTGCCGTGCGTTCGGTACTTGATCGGTCGGATCGTGAAGACGTACGACTACATCAACCGCGTTGTGCTAACGCTTCCGTTTTCGGTCTACGAGGGTACGTGGACAACACTCTCCCCTCTCGTTTCTATGCATCACCATGATCTTGCGTGTGAGTAGGAATTTTTTGAAATTACTACGTTCCCCAAAAGTGGTATCAGAGCCTGGTTTTATGCGTATATGTCATATGCACGAGTAGAATACAAGTGAGTTGTGGGTGATATAAGTCATACTGCTTACCAGCATGTCATATTTTGGTTCGGCGGTATTGTTGGATGAAGCGGCCCAGACCGACATTACGCGTACACTTACGCGAGACTGGTTCTACCGACGTGCTTTGCACACAGGTGCCTAGCGGGTGTCAGTTTCTCCAACTTTAGTTGAACCGAGTGTGGCTATGCCCGGTCCTTGCGAAGGTTAAAACAGCATCAACTTGACAAACTATCGTTGTGCTTTTGATGCGTAGGTAAGAACGGTTCTTGCTAAGCCCGTAGCAGCCACGTAAAATTTGCAACAACAAAGTAGAGGACGTCTAACTTGTTTTTGCAGGGCATGTTGTGATGTGATATGGTCAAGACATGATGCTAAATTTTATTGTATGAGATGATCATGTTTTGTAACCGAGTTATCGGCAACTGGCAGGAGCCATATGGTTGTCGCTTTATTGTATGCAATGCAATCGCCCTATAATACTTTACTTTATCACTAAGCGGCATCGATAGTCGTGGAAGCATAAGATTGGCGAGACGACAACGATGCTACGATGGAGATCAAGGTGTCGCGCCGGTGACGATGGTGATCATGACGGTGCTTCGGAGATGGAGATCACAAGCACAAGATGATGATGGCCATATCATATCACTTATATTGATTGCATGTGATGTTTATCTTTTATGCATCTTATCTTGCTTTGATTGACGGTAGCATTATAAGATGATCTCTCACTAAATTTCAAGATAAAAGTGTTCTCCCTGAGTATGCACCGTTGCCAAAGTTCGTCGTGCCCAGACACCACGTGATGATCGGGTGTGATAAGCTCTACGTCCATCTACAATGGGTGCAAGCCAGTTTTGCACACGCAAAATACTCAGGTTAAACTTGACGAGCCCAGCATATGCAGATATGGCCTCGGAACACTTAGACCGAAAGGTCGAGCGTGAATCATATAGTATATATGATCAACATAGTGATGTTCACCATTGAAAGCTACTCCGTTTCACGTGATGATCGGTTATGGTTTAGTTGATATGGATCACGTGATCACTTAGAGGATTAGAGAGATGTCTATCTAAGTGGGAGTTCTTAAGTAATATGATTAATTGAACTTAAATTTATCATGAACTTAGTACGTGATAGTATCTTGCTTGTCTATGTTGTTTGTAGATAGATGGCCCGTGTTGTTGTTCCGTTAAATTTTAATGCGTTCCTTGAGAAAGCAAAGTTGAAAGATGATGGTAGCAATTACACGGACTGGGTCCGTAACTTGAGGATTATCCTCATTGCTGCACAGAAAAGTTATGTCCTAGAAGCACCGCTAGGTGTACCACCTGCGCCAGCAACTGCAGACATTATGAATGCCTGGCAGTCGCGTGTTGATGATTACTCGATAGTTCAGCGTGACATGCTTTATGGCTTAGAACCGGGACTTCAACGATGTTTGGAACGTCATGAAGCATATGAGATGTTCCAGGAGTTGAAGTTAATATTTCAAAAGAATGCCCGGATTGAGAGATATGAAGTCTCCAATAAGTTCTACAGCTGCAAGATGGAGGAGAATAGTTCTGTCAGTGAGCATATACTCAAGATGTCTGGGTACTGCAATCACTTGATTCAACTGGGAGTTAATCTTCCGGATGATAGCGTCATTGGCAGAATTCTTCAATCACTGCCACCAAGCTACAAAAGCTTCGTGATGAACTATAACATGCAAGGGATGGATAAGACGATTCCCGAGCTCTTCGCAATGCTAAAGGCTGTGGAGGTAGAAATCAAGAAGGAGCATCAAGTGTTGATGGTTAATAAGACCACCAGTTTCAAGAAAAAGGGCAAAGGGAAGAAGAAGGGGAACTTCAAGAAGAACAGCAAACGAGTTGCTGCTCAAGAGAAGAAACCCAAGTCTGGACCTAAGCCTGAGACTGAGTGTTTCTACTGCAAGCAGACTGGTCACTGGAAGCGGAACTGCCCCAAGTATTTGGTGGATAAGAAGGATGGCAAGGTGAACAAAGGTATATGTGATATACATGTTATTGATGTGTACCTTACCAGAGCTCCCAGTAGCACATGGGTATTTGATACTGGTTCCGTTGTTAATATTTGCAACTCAAAACAGGGACTACGGATTAAGCGAACACTGGCCAAGGACGAGGTGACGATGCGTGTGGGAAACGGTTCCAAAGTCGATGTGATCGCCATCGGCACGCTACCTCTACATTTACCCTCAGGATTAGTTTTAGACCTAAATAATTGTTATTTGGTGCCAGCGTTTAGCATGAACATTATATCTGGATATTGTTTGATGCGAGACGGTTATTAATTTAAATTAGAGAATAATGGTTGTTCTATTTATATGATTAATATCTTTTATGGTCATGCACCCTTGAAGAGTGGTCTATTTTTGATGAATCTCGATAGTAGTGACACACATATTCATAATGTTGAAGCCAAAAGATGCAGAGTTGATAATGATAGTGAAACTTATTTGTGGCACTGTCATTTAGGTCATATCGGTGTAAAGCGCATGAAGAAACTCCATACTCATGGACTTTTGGAACCACTTGATTATGAATCACTTGGTACTTGCGAACCGTGGATCATGGACAAGATGACTAAAACTCCGTTCTCCGGAACTATGGAGTGTTGGGGAACATTGCAGAAAACAAAAAAAATTCTCTATGTTTCACCAAGATCTATCTATGGAGTCATCTAGAAACGAGAGGGGAGTGCATCTACATACCCTTGTAGATCGCGAGCGGAAGCGTTCAAGAGAACGGGGATGATGGAGTCGTACTCGCCGTGATCCAAATCACCGATGACCAAGTGCCGAACGGACGGCACCTCCGCGTTCAACACACGTATGGAGCGGATGACGTCTCCTCCTTCTTGATCCAGCAAGGGGGAAGGAGAGGTTGACGGAGATCCAGTAGCACGACGGCGTGGTGGTGGATGTAGCAGTGAACGCAGTAGGGCTTCGCCGAGCTTCTGCGAGAGGGAGAGGTGTAGCAGGAGAGAGGGAGGCGCCAAGGCTTGAGGTGCGGCTGCCCTCCCCCCTTATATATAGGCCCCCTAGGGGGGTGCGTCGGCCCTAGGAGATGGGATCTCCTAGGGGGGGCGGCGGCCAAGGGGGTGAAGTACCCCCCAAGGCAAGTGGAGGCGCCCCCTCCCCTAGGGTTCCCAACCCTAGGCGCATGGGGCCCAAGGGGGGGGCGCGCACCAGCCCACTATGGGCTGGTTCCCCTCCCCACTTCAGCCCATGAGGCCCTCCGGAATGGGTGGCCCCACCCGGTGGACCCCCGGGGCCCTTCCGGTGGTCCCGGTACAATACCGCTGACCCCCGAAACTCCCCCGATGGCCGAAACTGCACTTCCTATATATAATTATTCACCTCCGGACCATTCCGGAACTCCTTGTGACGTCCGGGATCTCATCCGGGACTCCGAACAACTTTCGGGTTACTGCATACTCATATCTCTACAACCCTAGCGTCACCGAACCTTAAGTGTGTAGACCCTACGGGTTCAGGAGACATGTAGACATGACCGAGACGACTCTCCGGTCAATAACCAATAGCGGGATCTGGATACCCATGTTGGCTCCCACATGCTCCTCGATGATCTCATCGGATGAACCACGACGTCGAGGATTCAAGCAACCCCGTATACAATTCCCTTTGTCAATCGGTACGTTACTTGCCCGAGACTCGATCGTCGGTATCCCAATA
>NC_053028.1:422172627-422194043 GCF_003073215.2 Triticum urartu
GAGTCCATAAGAAGGCTTCTTTTGCCAGTCATGTGATTTGTACACCCACTGTCAATAATCCATTCTGAAGACTTTGAAGTCGCTGGTGTCGTACCCTACAGTGCAGTTAGGGGGATAGGCTTCACGAAGAGAATTGTGAAGCAAAAACATTTGACGAACCAGTGGGTTATGAAAACTTAGATCCAGATTAGGACTAATAGGGAGAGTAGCATGCGATTCAGGAACGAAGTACATAATGATGCCATTCGGGCATTTATCTTGCGCCCTACAAGATTTTAAGGTCCCACGCAATAGCAGCAGAAGATTGTTTTTGGCTGGAGACCTTTCCCTGCAAAGAGAGTTAGCTTTCTTAACCACCCACATCTTCAAGGGTGGCTTAGAGCAATAAGTCTAAGTGCAGCATCTGAGAATATTTGGCTTTGAAGCCTTAGCAAACAGTCTTCAGGTGCGACAATAATACTCATAGGGAATAAGCAGAATAATTTTTGGTCATATGACATCGGTTCGATGCCCTCTCATATTCATATGCCTGAGTATGGTTTCCCTGCAAAACATTTGCGTTAGTGTGACTCAGGTGAGTCCTCTGTTTGTATGAAGCCTTTGACCGTATGAAGCCTTTGGTCTGAGGTTTGTCTTCTTCAAGTGAGGTGTCATGAAGACATTCACAGGACACTTTTCGGAACCCAGATCATCTTCATAGGAGGTCCATTCCTGCAGTTAGTACCAATGTACCTGGCAAACACTTCACCATTCTGATTCTTAAACAGTTTATAGTTTGCATCAAAGGATTCATCAATGATAATGGGGTTAGCACAAGTGAAGCCAGATAATTGGATGGATCTGCTGAAAGTTCCTTTGCAGCAACCCATGTGGTTTTGGGGTACTGCTCAGGTTTCCAGTAAGAGCCATCTGCATTAATTTTCCTCACGAATCCAACACCCTCTTTCCTAGGGTTTCGTTCAGGAATCTGCTTCTTGAAGGACATCACATAGTGTCTGATGCCCTTTAGACTTTTGTACATCCCTGTTTCAAGCAATGTCTTCAACATAGCATTCTCATCAGCAATAGCAGTGGTATTCTCAGCAGAGGGGTTAGTTACCACGTCAACAGTTGAAGATATTGCAACAGCAGTAGAAATGGAACATTCAGCAACAGAATAGCATTATCACGCTCAATGCATTTAAGACATGGTGGTTCAAATCCTTCCTGAGCGGAACTGATCTGTTCGGCGCGAAGTGACTCGTTTTCCTTTTGAAGATCTTCATGAGCCGCTCTCAATTTCTCAAGTTCTTCTTCTTTGAAGATAATCATAGGAAAGCTTTTCATGAGTTGTTGAGAGAGTATCAAGACAATCTTCAAGTTCCTGATACTTAACGTGAAGATTTTTTATGTCTTCAATTAAGGATTCAGATCGAGTCATTTCAGCACCCAACAGATCATCGCTTCTGTCTAATAGTTTTTGAATATGTTCCATAGCTTTCTGTTGTTCAGTTGCAATTTTAGCAAGTGTTTTGTAGCTGGGTTTTGAATCACAGTCAGAGTCATCGTCACTAGATGTTTGATAGCGAGTAGTGCGTGTGTTTACCTTGGCACCGCGTGCCATGAAGCAGTAGGTAGGAGTGGAGTCGTTCTTGTCATTTGCATCGGTGTCGGTGATGAAGTCATTGTCTTC
This sequence comes from Triticum urartu, assembly GCF_003073215.2. NCBI lineage: Eukaryota > Viridiplantae > Streptophyta > Magnoliopsida > Poales > Poaceae > Triticum > Triticum urartu. The sequence continues at coordinate 422,174,300 of NC_053028.1, forward strand.
AGTGTTGAAGATGGACTTGGCACGTATGCTGTAGCCAGACTCGCGCCAGAATCGACTCCTCCTCAGACTCCACCTCTGCCTCCTCAGAAGCGGACTCCTCCTCTGAATCCATTTCCTTGCCAACAAACGCACGTGCCTTGCCAGATGAGCTCTTCTTGTGTGATGAAGACTTTGAGGAAGACTTGGAAGAAGACTTTGAGTATTTCTTCTTCTTCTTGTCGTCAGAATCATATTCCTTGCTCTTCTTCTTCCTTCTGTTCTCATTGTCCCACTGTGGACACTCAGAGATGAAGTGTCCAGTTTTCTTGCACTTGTGACATGTTTTCTTCTTGTAGTCATGAGCAGAAGCTTCATCATTCCTTGAGCTTGATCGTGAAGATTTTCTGAAGCCTTTCTTCTTGGTGAATTTTTGGAACTTCTTCACTAGCATTGCAAGTTCCCTTCCAATGTCTTCAGGATCATCAGAACTGCTGTCAGATTCTTCTTCAGATGAGGAAACAGCTTTTGCCTTCAAGGCACGAGTTCGCCCATAGTTTGGACCGTAGATATCTCTTTTCTCAGAAAGCTGAAACTCATGTGTGTTGAGCCTCTCAAGTATGTCAGACGGATCGAGTGTCTTGAAATCAGGACGTTCTTGAATCATCAGGGCTAGGATGTCAAACGAACTATCAAGTGATCTCAGCAGCGTCTTGACGATTCATGTTTGGTGATCTCAGTGGCGCCGAGGGCTTGAAGCTCATTTGTGATGTCAGTGAGCCGGTCAAATGTGTGCTGGACATTCTCATTGTCATTTCGCTTGAAGCGGTTGAAGAGGTTGCGAAGAACTGATTCTCTGATCTCTCTGGGTTGAGACGCCTTCATTGACCTTGGAGAGCCAGTCCCAGACCAGCTTGGATGTCTTCAAGGCACTCACACGGCCATACTGTCCTTTTGTCAGATGACCACAGATGATATTTTTGGCAGTAGAGTCCAGTTGAGTGAACTTCTTGACATCAGCAGCAGTGACACCTTCTCCAGCCTTGGGAACGCCGTTCTCGACGACATACCATAGGTCGACGTCAATGGCTTCAAGATGCATGCGCATCTTATTCTTCCAGTAGGGATATTCAGTTCCATCGAAGACGGGGCACGCAGCGGAGACTTTGATTATCCCTGCAGTCGACATAGCTAAAACTCCAGGTGGTTAAACCGAATCACACAGAACAAGGGAGCACCAGCTCTGATACCAATTGAAAGTGCGTTATATCGACTAGAGGGGGGGTGAATAGGCGATTTTTATGAAAGTCTTCAAAACGTGGGAGTTATGAAGACAAACAGTGAAGATTTGCCTATTACTATGCAGCGGAAGTTAGATTACACTAGGCAAGCCATGGTCAAGTATTCAATAGAGTGAAAGCACAAAGACAAACAGCTGCAGTGTAATAAGGATCAGGTAGGAAGAAGTTATGAAGCCAAACAGATCATACATTCACGTTGTGAAGACAAAAGATAGAGCAAGCATGCAATGGCTTCACAATGAGTAACAGTAAGAAAAAGGAAGTGAAGATGAAACCAGTGACTCGTTGAAGACAATGATGTGTTGGACCAGTTCCAGTTGCTGTGACAACTGTACGTCTGGTTGGAGCGGCTAGGTATTTAAACCTTAGGACACACAGTCCCGGACACCCAGTCCTGAACACGCAGCTCAGGACACCAAGTCCTCACCGTATTCTCCTTGAGCTAAGGTCACATAGTCCTCGCCCAATCACTCTGGTAAGTCTTCAAGGTAGACTCCCAAACCTTCACAAACTTCGTTCACTGGCAATCCACAATGTCTCTTGGATGCTCTGAACGCGACGCCTAACCGTCTGGAGGATTCAAAGTCCTCAAGTGTAATAAGTCTTCAGATCACACAGACAAGAAGACTTAAGTGATGCCCAATGTTACTCTGGCTCTGGGTGGTTAGGGCTTTTCTCCTCACTAGGAATTTTTCTTTCAAAGGCTTCGAGGTGGGTTGCTCTCAAACGACAAAAGCCGTGCGCTGAAATCTGAGTAGCCAACCGTTTATGGTTGTGGGGGGTGGACTATTTATAGCCACTTGGCAACCCGACCTGATCTGTCCGAAATGACCCTGGGACACTAAGGAACTGACACGTGTACCAACGGTCGAATTTTGAACTCACACGGCAACTTTACTTGGGCTACAAGTAAAGCTGACTTGTCTGACTCTGGACAAGATTTTCCTCTCGTCTTCGCTCGAAGACATAGGTTTTTTTTAGGCATCACTTCAGTCATTCTGACTGGTTCTCTGGACCCCACTAACAGTACGGTGGTTTCTATGACTCAACACAAAGAAAAAACTATGAAAGATCTAGGCTTCGAGCTCCATAAGCTTCATACGTGTCTCTTTTGTCAGTCTTCAAATGTGAAATATCTCATATACCACCTTGTCTTCATGTCTTCATACATTTTTTAGGGTCATCTCTGGTAGTAAAACCGAATCAATGAGGACTTCTACCTGTGTTTTCCTGCAATTCTCACAAACACATTAGTCCCTCAACTAGGTTTGTCATCAATACTCCAAAACCAACTAGGGGTGGCACTAGATGCACTTACAAGGAGGACTCCTCCTCCTGGAGGGCCCTATAGGGCCGTCCGGCCTCCCCCCTTTCTCCTTTATATATAGGGGCAGGGGGTACCCTAGAACACACAAGTTGATCATTGATCTCTCCCAGCCGTCTGCGGTGCCCCCTCCACCATAATCCACCTCGGTCATACTGTAGCGGTGCTTAGGCGAAGCCCTGCGACGGTAGCTTCATCAACATCGTCACCACGCCGTCGTGCTGACGAAACTCTCCCTCGAGCTCTACTGGATCGTGAGTTCGCGAGATGTCACCGAGCTGAACGTGTGCTGAACGCGGAGGTGCCGTACGTTCGGTATTGAGGATCGGTCGATCGTGAAGACGTATGACTACATCAACTGCATTGTCATAACGCTTCCGCTTTACGGTCTATGAGGGTACGTGGATGACACTCTCCCCTCTTGTTGCTATGCATCACCATGATCTTGCGTGTGCGTAGGAAAATTTTGAAATTACTGCGTTCCCCAACACCCTGCATCTTCTGCTTCATGCTCGTTCTTGGCCCTTGAGTCGGTTCCACTGGGCTAGCTTGCTAAGGTTGCGACCGACTCTACGATAGTTTTCAGGGGGGAAGTGCTCCCCTTAGAGGAGATTGAGGCTATTCGGGCTTGTGAGTTTCTTGATGGCAAACTCGCGGAATCACGCGCCCGCCTCCTTCGGACTCCAACCTAGGAGCCGTCCACCTCCCGCACCCTGTCGCAGCTGCAGTCAGGGCAGAAATCCGTGGCCATACGCGGTCCCGCACTACTGCACTCCGTGCCCTAAGTGCCTCCCTTGTCATGGGGTCAAGCAGCCCCTCCATGGTTGCTTGATGCGAGTCCTCTTTTGGAACCTATACGGTTTCGGCCAGGATGGCCGCCGCCGCCAACTCATCGAGTATATACGTGATGAGTGAATTCACATAATGGTTATCCAAGAGACCATGCGGACGAACTTCTCCCTCCAAGAGTTAGAACACTTGAGCCCTCACCTCTTTGCTTGGCACTGGCTCCCTTCTAGTGGGACGACTGTCCACTCGGGTGGCATCCTTCTAGGAGTGAAGGATGCCACCTTTGAGATAGGTAGCATGGGCCGGGGCGAGTTCTACATTAGTATGGAGGTCTATGAGCGGGCCATCAACTTCAAATGGGAGATTGTTGTTGTCTATGGTCCGGCCGACCATCGTCGATCTGAGTCTTTTCTTGCCGAGCTCCGCAGGAAGATCTCCTCTGCCCCTCTCCCGGTGGTGGTGGGCGGCGATTTCAACCTCATCCGTTGTGCTACAGACAAGAGTAATAATCGGGTGAACTTCCTGCGAATGCAGCTCTCCAATGACTGCATTGCGGATCTGGGACTTCGCGAGCTTGATAGGGTTGGCGCCAGGTTCACCTGGACCGACCGCTAGACTAACCCGACGATGTCAGTCCTTGACCGGGTTTTTATGGCCCAAAATGGGAGCTCAAATGCCCTCTTGCCTCTCTCCGCGCCATTACTCATGTGGCTCCGATCATGTGCCCCTTCTGCTCTCCTCGGAGAATGATAGACCGCCTCCTCCACCCCGCTTCCGGTTCGAGTCCTTTTGGCTCAACCAGCCCGGGTGAGGGAGTCCTGGATTAGGGGGTCTCCGGACAGCCGGACTATATTCTTTGGCCGGACTGTTAGACTATGAAGATACAAGATTGAAGACTTCGTCTCGTGTCCCGATGGGACTCTACTTGGCGTGGAAGGCAAGCTAGGCAATATGGATATGCATATCTCCTCCTTTGTAACCGACCTTGTGTAACCCTAGCCCTCTCCGGTGTCTATATAAACCGGAGGGTTTTAGTCCGTAGGACAACATACAATCATACCATAGGCTAGCTTCTAGGGTTTAGCCTCTCTGATCTCGTGGTAGATCTACTCTTGTACTACCCATATCATCAATATTAATCAAGCAGGACGTAGGGTTTTACCTCCATCAAGAGGGCCCGAACCTGGGTAAAACTTCGTGTCCCCTGCCTCCTGTTACCATCTGCCTAGACGCACAGTTCGGGACCCCCTACCCGAGATCCGCCGGTTTTGACACCGACATTGGTGCTTTCATTGAGAGTTCCTCTATGTCGTCGCCGTTAGGCTTGATGGCTCCTTCTATCATCGTTAGCGATGCAGTCCAGGGTGAGACTTTTCTCCCCGGACAGATTTTTGTATTCGGCGGCTTTGCACTGCGGGCCAATTCGCTTGGCCATCTGGAGCAGATTGAAAGCTACGCCCCTGGCCATCAGGTCAGGTTTGGAAGCTTAAGCTACACGGCCGATATCCGCGAGACTTGATCTTCGACGGATTCGAGCCTCTGCCTTGTGCGTCACGCGGTCATGATGAGTACGATTTAGCTCTACCATCAGACAGTGTTCAGGAGATCGCACCGGCAGCCGCTCCGACCCTCAATTCGGAGCCAGTTGCGCCGTCCATGGACGGGTGGATGGACCCCGCCACGGAGGCCTTACCCCATCGGCGATCGAGCCGAACATCGACCTTACTCTGCACGAGAGCCGTGTTGACAAACTACCGGATCTCTCTCCGGCCACGGACTCCGAACCGCCTGCGCCCGTTCCTAGCGAATCCAATTGGGCGCCGATCATGGAGTTTACCTCCGCGGATATTTTTCAGCACTCGCCCTTGGCGACATACTGAACTCATTAAGGTCTCTCTCCTTGTCAGGAGATCCTGGCCGAACTATGTCCGGCAGGATTGGGATGCGGATGGCGTCAAAATCACGCCCACCCACCACCCACTAGTAGCCACTGTCAATGACCTAACCGACATGCTCGACTTCGACTCCGAAGACATCGACTGTATGGACAACGATGCAGGAGACGAACAGGAACCACTGCCCACAGGGCACTAGATGCCCACTTCATCACATGACGTATACATGATGGACACACTAAAAGAAAACAGCCACAAGGAATAGAAGGACGCAATGAAGGGTTGTCCCCTCGAGAAGCAGTCAAAGCGGCGGCGTAAGCGCCGCTCCAAATCCCGCCTCGGCAGAAACAACGATCATACAGACCCAGCGTTAGAGCAGGGTGAACCATCACCGGACCACGGCAACCCAGAGAATCAAACCGAACAACCCGATTCTGTCAAAGATAACAGTCCGGATGACATCACACCGGACAGACACCCGGAGCAACAAAATGCCCGTCAAAGGCTCGTTGCCACCGCGATGAGTCTAAAAAAGCAGAAGCAAAGGCTCAAGGCTGCGCAAGACACACTTAAAATCAGATGGAGTAAAGTACTCAATACAGCAGCGAAGTACGGCGGTAATTGCCCCACCAAGAGCTACCCGAAGCGGAAGTTGCTACCTGAATTCGATGAGGAGGCCTTAGATCCCCCGCAACCAAAAATTAAAACGGCCATCCTGGCCGGATAGACGACCTCACGGCCAACATAGAGCGGCAAACAACGCCGCACATAAGCCAATACGCGATCCACGCGAGGGCTCGCATCAAAAGGACGGCGCAACCAGATCCATCTATGGACCACGCAAGCGCGCTCCAGCATATACGATGAAACACAACAAACATCCGAACAATACGGTAAACCTAGATACAGGGGTGCCGCACACCCCCTATGTTTCATCGATGAGGTGCTGGACCATGAATTTCCAGAGGGATTCAAACCCGTAAACATAGAGGCATAAGACGGAACAACAGACCCTGGGGTCTGGATTGAGGACTATATCCTCCATATCCATATGGCTCGAGGAGATGATCTCCACGCCATCAAGTACTTACCCCTCAAGCTCAAAGGGCCAGCTTGGCACTGGCTTAAAAGCCTCCCCGAAAACTCCATTGGAAGCTGGGAAGAGCTCGAAGATGCTTTTCGGGCAAATTTTCAAGGGACTTATGTCCGACCTCCGGATGCGGATGATTTGAGTCATATAACTCAACAGCCCGGAGAGTCAGCCCGAAAGCTTTGGAACAGGTTTCTTACTAAAAAGAACCAAATAGTCGACTGTTCGGACGTCGAAGCCTTGGCAGCTTTTAAGCATAGCGTCCGCGATGAATGGCTTGCCAGACACCTCGGCCAAGAAAAGCCGAGAACAATGGCAGCATTAACAAGCCTCATGACCCGCTTTTGCGTGGGTGAGGATAGCTGGCTAGCCAGATGCAGCACCAGCGACCCAAGACTACATCCGAAGTTAGAGATGAAAACGGGAAATCATGACGCAGCAAAAATAATAAGCGTCGGAATAAAGAAGACAACCAAAGAGCAGCGGTAAACACCGGATTCAGAAGCTCTCGGCCAGGTCAGCAAAAGCCGCCCCCTAAAGGCGCCAGAGATGAACTGTCCAGCCTGAAACAAAATTCTGGACCAAATATGTCAGATCCATAGCACCCCTGGTAAACGCTAATCATACCCACAGAGAATGTTGGGTCTTCAAGCAGTCCGGCAAGCTGAACGCCGTACACAAGGGGGGGATACATCAAGCGAAGACGAGGATGAACCTCTCAAGCAAGACACTGAGGAACAAAAGAAATTTCCACCAGAAGTCAAACAGTAAATGTGTTACACGTGATCAAGGGGAGAAATAAAGCGACACTCCCAGAGAAATATGCCCAAGGGCCTATCACCATGGAGTCCTGCCACTCGTTGGCTCAACCGATCACTTTCGACCATTGGGATTACTCAGCAAATATCCGGCATGTGGGATGGGCTGCCTTGGTATTAGACCCAATAATTGACGGATACCATTTCACACGAGTCCTGATGGACGTGGCAGCAGTCTAAACCTGATATATCAGGACACAATCCGCAAAATGGGGATAGACCCAACGAAAATTTGCCACAACAATACTACCTTTAAAGGCCAGGCCCAGGGGCTCACTGCACGGGCTCCCTGCTACTAGAAGATATATTCGGCTTCCCTGATAACTTCCGTAGCGAAAATTTAACCTTCCACATTGCTCCGTTCCAATGTGGCTATCAAGCACTACTTGGACGCGAAGCTTTCGCTCGCTTTAACGCAATACTGCACTACGCTTCCCTCACGCTTAAGATGCCCGGTCCATGTGGCATCATTATAGTAAATGGAAATATGGAGCGATCCTTGCGCGCCGAAGAGAATGAGGCTGCCTGGGTAGCCGCACACTAAAACGGCCTCACCAACTAAAGTATTCTATAGGTCGTCAAGACCACGGACACGGTTAGACGAGTCCGGTGCAGCTGTATGTAATTCGTACAGGTTTGATGGCCACACCCCTATCACAAATACAAGGGGCTCAACGCGCGCAGACAAGTGGCAATTTTTACTCATCTTGAATTATACATGGTTGGTTTCGAAAAACCTACCTTTTTGCACGACAACTTTTCACCTAAGTTCCTCTCTTTTACAGATGACCACCGTGCTACACCCGTCCAGGATATGGCACAACAGAGACACAGGCGCAGACGTGCAGTAGGGACCCGTTCCAAGGATTCTTTTTAGATTAAGACCCTGCATCAACCTTTTTTACTGTCTCTTGTTGATACACATCCCTCGGATTCTTAGTAAAATTGAGAAGGATGTTGGCGTCTTGGCATGTGGCCACGTCAGAATAATGCACGTACCTGAACACCAGGGGCTTCTTACAAAGGGCACTGATTAGGCCCGGTTTATACCATAAAGACCGAATACCTTAGGGAGTGTTCGGCGTCGCGAGTTTGGCCTTATATGCATCAGCTCCGAATCATGTCTTTGGTCAAATGTTGGGTTTGCCCGGCTCCTATGTTTTGGTACCTTACGTTCCGCTCTATCGGCTAAGGTAGCACTAGGAGAACTACTGCGATTGTGCCCCGGGTCATCCGGACGAGCACCTCAGTAGAGAAAGCCGAAAACTGACTGTCATGATATAGCGTGAGACTGGTCAACCACTCGATGACCTATCGGAATGTTAGAATTCCTCCGCCTTAACGAAGGGCCGTTTCCCGGCCAGGCATGTACGCACCCCGAATTCGGGAGAGTGCAGAGCCACCAGGGGCTATATAGTAGCCCCACCGTCAAACTCCTATGGCTAAGTGAAAGTGTTAAAGCATTATAGTCTGGTTGCCTCGTTCGCTGTGCTATCACCTCCTTAATAGGACCAAGACGTTGGGTTAAGTGTGAACACGTGTCTTCTGTGAACACCTCCGCATTATATGCGTAGGGGCTGAAGCCGGCGACTGCAATCTTTCAGGTTATACACATGTATACATAAACGGCCGCACAGGAGGCATCATATTACTTTCAGGCAAAAGTATAAACACAGCCTTAATTAATTTCATAAAAACATTGTGTTTACAATGGGAATACATGTCACTCAAACATAATATTCTTCGAGCACTGGGCCTCTATCAAACGAGCACCCTCGAGAACCTCTTCGAAGTAGTGTTCGGCAGCCACTCGGCCTATGGCCGAACCCTGTGCCACAACAATGGTAGCATCCATCTCCGCCCAGTATGCTTTAACACAGGTAAGGGCCATCGGCGAGCCTTCTACGCACGCCGACCTCTTCATCGCATTGATGCGCGGCACCGCACCAAGGAACTGCTGCACTAAGCTGAAATAGCTGTTCGGCTTCGGCTTTTCCGGCCATAGCTGATCCACGACAGAACTCATGGCGAGTCCGGACAACCTATTGAGTTCAGCCCATTCGTCTAGCTGATCAGTCAACGGAAGCGGACGCTCTGGAACGTTAAATTGCGACCAGAACAGCTTGTCCACTTCACGATCTGTTTGATCTCGGAAGTATTTGGCCGCATCGACAGCGCTCGCCGCCAAGTCCATATATGCGTCTGCCGAACTCCACAGCCGATCCAGAGGGGCATACCGCGGATCTCCGAACTTCCTCCGCAGCATAAAGGGCTTCCCAGCCGCAATATCCCCGGCTTCACGCAGCTCCTCCTTCTTCACTCTCATAGCAGAGCGGGTGTCTTTGTTCGCCATCGTGGCCATTTCAAGGTCTGTTGCCTTCGCTCGATTTTCTTTTTCAAGGAACTGGCAACGGTCGGCAGTGTCTTTTAACTTTACGGCCATCTTGGCCATCTCCTCTTTGCTCTCGCAATGCGCAGCCTTCTTGGCTTTCAACTCTTCGGCCGCCTTCAAAGCAGCCGCATTACTAATCCTTGCTTGTTCTTTGGCTCGGCAAGTTCCGCCCGCAGGGTTTCCACGGTGGCAGCTCCATCTGCAGTCACAACATATTAAAGATACTGGCATCATGCTGCTCTTACTATGTGGCATTCACCAGAAAATACCACTTACCCTGTGCCTCGTCAAGCCTCTTGTTAACAAGCTCGATGTCGGCATCCGCCGCATCCAGTTGCCGCTTCAGTTCGGCAAACTCATGAGTCCGGCTAGCCACCGGAGCTCCCACTACCTGCACATTAAAGCGGTATGGTTATTGCCTGGGACTACGATCCTCTGTTTGCCGCCGTTCTCGGCGACAACCAGAGTCTCAGGGGCTACTATCTACACAGGGCACACCTAAAAATGTGCGGTACCATCACAAATGTACATCATTTTACGTACCTCAAAGCCTGTCAGTAGAACTCATAAAGGCATCATGCAACCCGCTTTCGGCGGATGAATCCTTTCCATCACCGTACCCATCAATGTACGGTGTTCTTCTGAGATGGCCGCTCGCTCCAACAGCTCTCTCAGTACGTCCGACCGCATACCAGACGGTGCCGGACTCTTCTGTTTGCTCTCTTCGAGAGCCGGACGCTGGGGACTTCGGGTGACTATAGGATTATCTTCTGGCCTCACCGGATCCGGAGGGCCCTCTGTGACGACACTTCAAGGTCGCCCGCTTCTTGAGCGGAGGAGTCCGGGGGAGGCGTTTCGCTCTCCATCATCTCCGGAAAAAGATCCCCCGAAGACGAGCTCTGCTGAGAAGGGCAAAGATCCGAACTGCAAGATAAATACTTCGGTTATTTTCCTCAGAGGTAAGGTAATATATCTTCACTATTAAAGTACTTTTTAATTACTTACAGCTCGTTAGAGGGCTGATCCCCGCGCGGACTTTGTGCAGCAAGTGCACCCTCCAAGGCAGGACCCTCGGGTGGAGATTTCTTCTCCCTCTTGGAAACCTTGGTTTCCGGATCTTCAGAGGTAGTCCTCTTCCTTCCCCGGGGTGAGAGAATGTTCGATTCCTCCCCTCGGCTATCCTCCCTCACGGAGGTGCTCGTTCCCTCGGTCGGAATAGGTAGCGGTGGAGGCCCGCTTCCACCCTCATTATTTCCCCCTTTGTCTTCCTTTGAGGGCTTCGGGCAAGGTGTTAGCTCGAGCATCTTTTCCAGTACCAGATTTTCCAAACCCTCAGGAAGGGGGGCCGAACACCGAATCATCTTTGCCTTTGTTATCCAGTCCTGGTCCAAGAGCGATTTCTCAGAATAACGTCATGATAAATGAAACACGGTGTGTTCGGCTAGAGGATAACTTACTTGGTCGGCGGTGCGGTTGCTGCTCAGGCCCACGTCCTCGGTAGTATCCGAACACTCTATCTGGGGTCCGAAGAATGATCTATACATCTCCTCATGTGTCAGGCTGAGGAAATCCTGAATAGCGCGTGGTCCTTCTGGGTTGAACTCCCACATGCGAAGAGGCTGGCGTTTGCATGGCTGGATTCGTCGAACCAGCATGACTTGCATTACCATAATCAAACTGAAATCTCCTTCGAAGAGATTTTCAATGCGGCATTGCAGTACAGGCATGTCCTTGGCGGGACCCCAACTCAGCCCTCTGCTAATCCATGACATCAGTTATGGTGGAGGGCCTGAGCGGAAAGCAGGGGCAGCCACCCACTTGGCACTTCTGGGAGCTGTGATGTAAGACCACTCTCGTTGCCATAATCCGGACACCTCTGGAATAGAACCCTTTGGCCATGGAGCTCCAGCAATCCTGCTTATTAATGCGCCTCTGCACGCTACATGCTGCCCCTCGACCATCTTCCGCTTCACGTCAAAGGTCTTGAGCCATAGGCCGAAGTGAGGGGTAATGCGGAGGAAGGTCTCCCATACAACAATAAATGATGAGATATGGAGAAAGGAGTCCGGGGCCAGATTGTGGAAATCTTGCCCGTAATAAAACATCAGCCCCCTAACGAAGGGATCCAGAGTGAGGCCTAGACCTCGGAGGAAGTGGGAGATGAACACGACGTCTTCGTTGGGTTCAGGAGTAGGGACGACCTGCCCTCGGGCAGGCAGCCGATGCGAAACCTCGGCGGTCAGGTATCTGGCCTCCCTCAACTTCTTGATATCTTCTTCTGTAACGGAGGAGGGCATCCACGGCCTTGAAGGCTAGATCCGGACATGATTGAAGGTCCGGAGCACCTGACCTGGGCTTTGGGTGTTAGAACTCGAGGCGGGGGAAGGATTCGATTGAGCACGGGAGGGAAAGAGTAAAAGCCTTGTCCCTTTATAAAGAGGGTGAATATCAAGCGTCCTCTCCGTAGCCGTTTGGGACTTGCCTATAATCTAGGAGTCCTAGATACGGTTGGGTTACCCACGACCGTATTGATGAGAATCCCGTAATTAGGGGAACACGATCTCTGCTTTGACAAGACGTGTCAAAAACTGCCTCGCGTTATGTGGAGCTAGTTAAAGGAAACGGTTCGAATAATCACCGGGCCATGACATAATGTCGTGTTGCCAAGAATGTCAGCAGATTAGATTTGTGGAAGTATTATTCTCTCTACGGTGGTATGTGGAACTTATTTTGCAGGGTCGGACACTATCCTTGTATTCAAATTCTTCCGTGATTGTATTCGGAGGAGGAACCCGCCTTGCAATGCCGAAGACAAACTGCGCGGACTCATCGTCATTGAAGCCTGGTTCAGGGGCTACTGAGGGAGTCCTGGATTAGGGGGTCTCCGGACAGCCGGACTATATCCTTTGGCCGGACTATTGGACTATGAAGATACAAGATTGAAGACTTCGTCTCGTGTCCGGATGGGACTCTACTTGGCGTGGAAGGCAAGCTAGGCAATACGGATATATGTATATCTCCTCCTTTGTAACCGACCTTGTGTAACCCTAGCCCTCCGGTGTCTATATAAACCGGAGGGTTTTAGTCCGTAGGACAACATACAATCATACCATAGGCTAGCTTCTAGGGTTTAGCCTCTCTGATCTCGTGGTAGATCTACTCTTGTACTACCCATATCATCAATATTAATCAAGCAGGACGTAGGGTTTTACCTCCATCAAGAGGGCCCGAACCTGGGTAAAACTTCGTGTCCCCTGCCTCCTGTTACCATCCGCCTTAGACGCACAGTTCGGGACCCCCTACCCGAGATCCGCCGGTTTTGACACCGACACCTATGTTCATGATCATGCCTAGATATTCTCATAACTATGCGCTTTTCTATCAATTGCTCGGCAGTAATTTGTTCACCCACCGTAATATATGCTATCATGAGAGAAGCCACTAGTGAAACCTATGGCCCCCGGGTCTACTTTACATCATATAAGTTTCCGATCTATAATTCTAGTTTACTATTTATTTTGCAATCTTTATTTTCCAATCTATACAACAAAAATACCAAAAATATTTATCTTATTATCTTTATCAGATCTCACTTTTGCAAGTGGCCGTGAAGGGATTGACAACCCCTTTATCGCGTTGGTTGCAAGGTTCTTGATTGTTTGTGCAGGTACTAGGCGACTTGCGTGTAGTCTCCTACTGGATTGATACCTTGGTTCTCAAAAAACTGAGGGAAATACTTACGCTACTTTGCTGCATCACCCTTTCCTCTTCAAGGGAAAACCAACGCATGCTCAAGAGGTAGCAAGAAGGATTTCTGGCGCCGTTGCCGGGGAGATCTACGCTCAAGTCAAGACATACCAAGTACCCATCACAACTCTTCTCCCTCGCATTACATTATTTGCCATTTTCTCTCCCCCACTTCACCTTTGCCGTTTTATTCGCCCTTTTTCTTTGTCTCTTTTCACTTGCTTTCTTGTGTGTGTGTTGGATTGATGTTTGTCACGATGGCTCAAGATAATACTAAATTATGTGACTTTTCCAATACCAACAAATGATTTTATTAGCACTCGATTGCTCCTATTACCGATGCTGAATCTTGTGAAATTAATGCTGCTTTGTTGAATCTTGTCATGAAAGATCAATTTCTGGCCTTCCTAGTGAAGATGCCGCTACCCATCTAAATAACTTTGTTGATTTGTGTGATATGCAAAAGAAGAAAGATGTGGATAATGATATTGTTAAATTGAAGCTATTTCCGTTTCTTAGAGATCGTGCTAAAACTTGGTTCTCTTCTTTGCCTAAAAATAGTATTGATTCATGGAATAAGTGCAAAGATGCTTTTATCTCTAAGTATTTTCCTCCCTAAGATCATCTCTCTTAGAAACGATATTATGAATTTTAAGCAACTTGATCATGAGCATGTTGCACAAGCTTGGGAGAGGATGAAATTAATGATACGTAATTGCCCTACACATGGTTTGAATTTATGGATGATTATACAAAAAATTATGCCGGATTGAATTTTGCTTCTAGAAATCTTTTAGATTTGGCGCGGAGGCACTTTTATGGAAATCACTTTAGGAGAAGCTACTAAACTCCTAGATAATATTATGGTTAATTATTCTCAATGGCACAACCGAAAGATCCACTAGTAAAAAGGTTCATGCGATAGAAGAGATTAATGTTTTGAGTGGAAAGATGGATGAACTTATGAAATTGTTTGCTAATAAGAGTGTTTCTTATGATCCTAATGATATGCCTTTGTCTACTTTGATTGAGAATAATAATGAATCTATGGATGTGAATTTTGTTGGTAGGAACAATTTTGGTAACAATGTGTATAGAGGAAACTTTAATTCTAGGCCGTTCCCTAGTAATTCCTCTAATAATTATGGTAATTCCTACAACAACTCTTATGGAAATTTTAATAAGATGCCCTCTGATTTTGAGACTAGTGTTAAAGAATTTATGAATTCGCAAAAGAATTTCAATGCTTTGCTTGAAGAAAAATTGCTTAAGATTGATGAGTTGGCTAGGAACGTGGATAGAATTTCTCTTGATGTTGATTCTTTGAAACTTAGATCTATTCCACCTAAGCATGATATCAATGAGTCTCTCAAAGCATGAGAATTTCCATTGATGAGTGCAAAGAAAGAACCGCTAGGATGCGTGCTAAAAAAGATTGCTTTGTGAAAGCGTGTTCTTCTAGTTTTCATGATAATAATGATGAAGATCTAAAAGTGATTGATGTGTCTCCTATTAAATCTTTGTTTTCCAATATGAATCTTGATAAAGATGGGACTGGAGATGAGTCAACTTTAGTTAAAAGGCGTCCCAATGATTCGGAGTTTTTAGATCTTGATGCAAAAATTGATAAAAGTGGGATTGAAGAGGTCAAAACTTTACATAGCAATGAACCCACTATTTTGGATTTCAAGGAATTTAATTATGATAATTGCTCTTTGATAGATTGTATTTCCTTGTTGCAATCCATGTTAAATTCTCCTCATGCTTATGATCAAAATAAAGCTTTTACTAAACATATCGTTGATGCTTTAATGCAATCTTATGAAGAAAAGCTTGAATTAGAAGTTTCTATCCCTAGAAAACTTTATGATGAGTGGGAACCTACTATTAAAATTAAGATTAAAGATCATGAATGCTATGCTTTATGTGATTTGGGTGCTAGTGTCACTACAAAAAAATACACTTCCGTGATGATACGTGTTTGTCACAGTAGGTCACGTTTTCTGTCATGCATGTACATCCATGACAATTTTATGACAGAATCAAGATAGTCATACATGTGTTGTCGTAGAAGTGTTACATGACATTACCAAAATTATCATCATGGAAGTGTCCACTTCCATGAAGATAAATCGCGCGTCACAGAAGTGCTTTCGTCAAGGGTGACCGACACGTGGCATCCACCGTAAAGGAACACCGTTAAGCTATCGGGTCCGGTTTTGGATCTGATAACCCGTTATCAGCCCGGACCAATGGGGATTTTCCACGTGTAAAATTCGGATTGGCTGACGGAAACACATGTCAGCTCCACGTTGGCACAGGTGTCACTCATCCAATGGGCGAGATGCGGCTATGATATGTTGACATGTGGACCGGCCCAAAAGTGGCCCATAAAGTTTAAATGGGCCGGCCCAACTAAAGGCCCGCAAGATTTTGCGGACCATAATGGGCCGGCCCAGCTAAAGGCCCATGAGATTTTGCAGACCATAATGGGCTGGCCCAGCTAAAGGCCCACAAGATTTTGCAGGCCATAATGTGCCGGCCCAGGTACAGGCCCACAAGATTTTTGTGGGCCATAATGGTTCGGCCCAGGTGAAGGCCCACAAGATTTTTGTGGACCATAATGGTCCGGCCTAGCTAAAGGCCCACAAGATTTCGCCGACATTAATGGGCCGACCCAGTTGTAGGCCCACAAGATTTTGAGGACCCTAGTAGGTCAGCCATTAACTGGCTGCCATGTTTTGGGCCAAATGCCGGCCCATATTTGATCCGGTCCATTAATGGCCTGCCACGTTCCGGGCCTAACAATGGCCCATATGAGATCCGGCCCGTTAAAAGCCTACCACGTTCTGGGCGAAATTACGGCCCAGATCAGGTCCGGCCCTTTAAGAGGCTTTGGGCTAAATTATGGCTCATATCAGATTTGGCCTGTCAACTGGACGCTATGATTTTGGGCCCACTTGGTAAAGGCCCATTTAGTAATTCGTCCTGATATTAGTTTCGGCCTGTTAAGGGCCCGTTTAACATTTCAGCCCTATATTAATTTTGGCCTGTTAAAAGCCCGTCATATAGTTGGGCCTAACTACGGCCCGGTTTGCATACGGCCTGCTCGCAGCCGATAATCTGATTGGGCCAAACAAGGACCGAGACAATTTTGGCCTGTCAAAAGCCCGTGATTTGATTGGCACAATCATGGGCCGGGGTCCATTTCGGGCTGCTACCAGCCCGTGAGCTGTTCGCCACGTTTCAGGCCCAACCTACTTCTGAGCCTCCTAAAAGCCATTGAGTTTTCTTGCGAAAAGAGGGTTGTCGGTTTACTCAGCCTATTAAAGGCCCGAATCTACTAGTGGGTCAGTTTACATTTAGGCCTTCTAACGGACCAAGATGACGGGGCCCATGATGTGGATCATACATCGTGATTGCATGATGGCCCGATTATGTACCATAATTTTACGGTTTGGCCGGTTTACTACGAAGACATGATATATATAGAGTAAAATAACTGCAGCATCGTGAATAAGAAAAAACCTAGACTATACAATAAAGAAATTATGGCATATTACATCCACTAGGCATCAAAGTTCGCCACTATGATAATAAAGCACAAGCAGATAGCAGATTACATACACGGGGCATCAAAGATCGCCACCAGTGCAACTAAACACGCCGACAAAATAATATACAAAACCGACAACACTTCAATAGAGTTCAAGAAAGGTTAGCCCTGCAAGTAGCCGAGCAAGCTGATGAGACTGCACTTGCTTAACACTTATATCCTCCTCACTCTGAAAGATAAACAAGCAGACAGATGACATGTTTTGCACATAAAAGTATCAGTGATGACAATTCATCACATTTCTTACTGACCAATAAAGTGACATAATTTAAAGTTGTATTAACAGAATATGGTATTGTTCATGTCAAGACACGGCAGGAAATGACATTGTGAAGGAGTTGGCAGCTTCACGACACCACTCGATTACAGATCAAGAACTCATAAGCATCAATGGTTAGTGTGCTGTCAATTTATCCCTTTTAGATTGGCAAATAAAGAGATGTTTAAACAATAGTAGAATGATATGACATTGTTCATAGTTAAGACATTGCAGAATATGACATTGTGCTATAGTGCAGCACTGGATTACGGATCAAGAACAGAAGCATACATGCAGTGCAAAAGAAGATCACTTGCTCTGTATAGTTTAATTTACATGGTATGAAGAAGGAACTTGGTTGTACAACTGAAAACTTAAATTGAGAAGGACAAACTTTTGTTTATGAACTACATAATAAACTTTAAACATGCAATTTGATGCAAACACCAAAAATAAACAGCTGTTGCAGTCATGCCTAACCAAATATACACAACAAAGTTTGAAGGCTTGAGAAGGACAAACTTACATTATTGGTGAAGGCAGGCTCTATAAAGCCCTTGTCCATGCTGATGGGGGGGGGCAATTCAAGAAGTTTACCACAGAATCTTCTTCATAAGCATTGCCTTTATTCTACATTTTGTTAAGAGTAAATATAGATGTGACAATATAAGAAAAAATGGAGAATATTTAAGATAAGATGAAGAGTGATGCTACATAACCAAGTAGCTATAAATGTAAGTACAGATACAGGCAAAAGGTACAGCCAAGAGCAATGCAGAGCTAAACTTCTTCAGTACCATCGGTGTTATCCAACCTTATGGTAAGAGTAAATATAGATCTTATGTGTAGAAAATGGAGGGCAAAGGAAAATAAGCTGCAGAGTGATGGTACATGAACAACTACCTGTCAATATAAGTACACTGATAAAGGACAGCAGGTACTTACAAGAACAATGCAGAGCTAAAAAATTCATTGGCATTGGATATATTCTACACTAATGTAACCATTCATACAGATCAGATAATTTGGAGCGAACAATTGATAAGCAAGCTATCATGCATACTGCTGTCACATAATGAACCAGGTATGTATGCAAGTACAGTGATACAGGACAACAGTACTAACAAGAGCAAAGCAGCGGGCAGCATATTTGCGATATCCTGTCGTTCTTTCAAACCGGAATTCTTCTTTTTCGAGCAGATTTCCTGCAAAAAAGATCTGTAAGGCACATGCGGAAAAGTAGAAGTTCAAATTGTCATGATATCATAGACAGTACCTCATCCTCGAACGAGACCAGTGCATAACAAGGTTTTTCCATTCAATGTCTTCTAAATTTAGCACAGAGACTTCACCAGAAATTCGTTTATAGACTTGCCATCAAAGTGTGATTTCCTCAGGTAACACCGATACTGCTGCAATGCTTCCTTGAAAAGCGCAAGCAAGCTTTGCTCGTCATGACTATCCAGATTGACCCTCGCCTACTTACAACAATGTAATGTAAATCATTGATGTGTTCAATCAGCAGAAAACAGGAAAATAATCACCATGAATAATAGCACTTACACGTAAGTGGGACAGGAAGATGTGAAAATGGTGTTTGTCTTCACTATAATCTTCCCATGATGGGAATATATGCACGTAGTCCCTAACAACATTGAAAGCATTGTCTTTTAAACTGGGAATAACTGGAATGGGGTTCCAATCTGCAGGAATTGGCCTCTCTGCAGTTGGGATAGGTCTTCGGCCTGGTGGACTTGCTGTACTTTTTGCTGGAGTGGGATTTTTCTGTGGTACGGCTGGTGCTATGGCAACTGAAATCGCATACCTTTTGCTGGAGTGCAGGTCCTGTGTGGTGGGGCTAGTGGTGTGGCCAGTGAAGTATGGGTACAGTCTGCTGGAGTCGGTCCTACGTTTTGTGTCACTGGTTGTACAACCAATATAAGTGGGGTGCTGTCTGATTTCTCCGGCACCACCACGTTTTTCAAGGACTTTGCTGGTGCTCCTTCAGGTTCGGCAATCACCCTCTTCCTTTTTGATGTCTGATGCACAAGAACAACATTTGAGTGGAAAAACATGGTATGATGACAGATGGAATATGTATTGATAATGGATGGGCATGGCATCTCGACATATATGATGAGTAAACTAAGCAGATGGCGGTGCAACAAAGTAGAAGAAATGCAAGACAACATATGCAAGATACCCGCAATCAATAAAACATTGCCAAATTAGAACAGGCACCTTGATGGGTGAACAGGACAGGCCATCTGCCTTTGACTCCTGAGGTTAGAATAGTCATTAGGATCATATTCTGAACAAGAATCAACAGGTGGTGAGCGTATGAGTTTCATTGCATCTAGAATGGCACTCAATGCCTTGGTGCCAATTTTGTAAGTCATTGCGATGTTTAGCTTCAAGAGTGGACTGCTGCTAGTGCGACACAAAGCAGCTACACAGATCATAGTGTAGATATAATGGGAAAACCGTAAGCATCAGAGTAAAATCAGCAAAGTGGAACTTGCGAATAATCTTCTCTT